>NW_007578016.1:247936-361116 GCF_000690725.1 Stegastes partitus | reverse complement strand
GGTGTATAGCAGCATAATCATCTCAGTCATATCATACTTCTTCTGTTTGGGATCCAGTGTATGATTTGTCCAACACAGTCAGTAGGAAATGCTGCAGAATTACTGGATCCTTTACTGAAATTATATTACAAATGTTTTAAGAATGCACTGAAGCAAGAGTATAATCAGAAAAATGTACTCAAAGTATTTAAAGCGACAGTACTAATTGCAAATAATGTCCTAAGTGGTTGTTGCACTGTTCCATATCGTATCAGTAGATTGTCATCACACACGCATTGATATGAAATCCTGATTTTTACTGGTGTAACTGGTTGAGTTGACTTTTAATTATTTTGTACAGGGCAGACTTTAATTATTATTCTCATTATGACTTTGTTTTTTTTTTTAGTTTGTACATTTCAGAAGATAGTGATGAATGCACACTTAAATGAACCAGAACCCAAAGTGACACCTTCAAGTCCAACAGACCAAAATTCAGCATTACACACAATAAATAAAAGTTATTGGAATAATAAAAAAGAAAAGCAGCAAACATTTAAGAAGTCAGACCCTTAAAAGCTCCACTATGAAGCATCATATTTTATAAGCACTTGAAGTGGAGTAGTAGTAGAAAGTCTCATTTAAAGATAATACTCAAGTACACAAACATGCAGTACTTAGTTACATTCCACCGCTGCTGAGTTAATGTTAAGTTGAAGCTCTATTTTTAGCAAACAGGCTGACTGCTGGCTGCCCAGATAAACTCCAGAGAGTCTCCTGCTCAGTGATGGAGCCAGTGTCCTTAACTGGCTTTTTATGCAGCTTACATTTTGTAATATTTCAACATGAGGTTATTCATTTTAAAGAATAAGGCTTTGTATGTTTGTATGGATTTAGTGTAACTGTACACATGAAGCTGCAGGATGTATGAAGGAGCAGATCCTCACTTTAGGCTGGATGTGTGCATCTGGTAGCACGAACCCTGAATACACTCCAACTAAATAGCAGCATTAGTGGTATTCAGATTATTCAATACATTAAAGCAAAAATAGTCCACTAGAGGTGAAAGTTCTGGATTGAAAATACATAAGAAACCACAGCTCTATTTTTAGTAAATAGGCTGTCTGCTGGCTGCCCAGATAAACACCAGACAGTCACCTCCTCACTGATGGACCCCCTGTCCTCAAATGACTGTTTATATAACCTACATAACCTGCCCACACAGTTATATTTTTCGCCGTGGATGGGAGAATGCAGCGAAACGAATATGCTCCTCATTTTGATGGATGTTTAGGATTGTTTTCAAGCTGTTTGAATAATTATGCGCCGTGAAGCTGTCGGAGACGTGAAGGAGCAGGTTCCTCAGATTTGGCTGCACGAACAACTGTGTGCATACGGTGGCACGAACCCTTAATGTAATCCAGTTAATTAGCATAAGTGGAAGGAAGAAGTGTTCGGGTCCTTTTATACATTTAGGCACAAATATTCGAAGGTAAAATATCTGCTTTGAAAACAATGACATTAAAGCACAGATGTTTTGATCAGCAATAGGCTGGCTGCTGCCCCCTCAGACACACAGCAGACTGCTCAGTGATGGAGCCTTTGTCCTCAAATGGCTTTTTTTTGTAGCCTTCATTGCATAATATTTAATCTAGAGCTCATGCATTTTAAAGACTACATCTTGCTGTTGATGAGAGGATGCAGCAGCATGTTTTTTTTCTTATTTTGATAGATTTTAAGATTTTTTAAAAAAGGTATTTAATAATAATAATAATCTTTAATTTTATAGCAGCCTTTAAAACTGGAGCTGCTTTACAAAAAGAAAGAGTCACAATTAAACATTTAAAGCAGTCATAAAACATTCAAAGAAGGCAATAAAACCTCAGTAAAGATAATAAAACATTCAAAGAAGGCGATAAAACATGAAAAGAGGCACTAATAAAACATTAGAAAAGACATTAACATTTTTTTTTATACAAACCCCTGTTGGTACAAGTAGATGTTTAAAAGCTTTATAAACTGACTGTGCAGTTCTGAGCTGATCCAGACTGTTGGGACTAAAAGAGTGACGCATGATCCCCTTTGTTTTAAGCCTGGACAGTGCAAGTGTGAAAAGCAATTTGCTCTGATCTAAGAGGTCGGGGTGAAGACAAAGGAGTTCTGAGATGTAGAATAAAGGAGGGCCATGTAGAGATAATTGTGCAGTGAGGAGCTGTGAAGGAGCAGCTGTGTGCATGTGTTACCATGAACACTTATACAGTCAAATGCAATCCATATAAATAGTGATGATAGTAGAAGTAGTATTCAGGTCCTTTAGCACAATAAGGTAGAAATACTCTGCATTGTTAAGACTGAAGTAAAGCACAAATGTATTATCTGCAAATAGGCCGGCTGCCCAGACAGGCTGCACCTCCGAGGTAAAGGAGCTCCTGTCCTCAGGTGACATTTTCTGTAGCCTACACATTCCAATATGAGTCAGTGTGAATGATATAATGCATCGACGTGAGAGACATGTTCCTTATTTGGTGAGTGTTTAGGATTATTTTTAGGCTATTTTAAATGATGATACAGTGATGCTGCAGAAGAAGCTGTAGGAGAAGTGATGGAGCTGGTTCCTCACTTTATGATGCAAATAGTAACATGAACCCTCAATACAATCCAATTAAACAAGTAGAGGATCCTTTAGAAGTACAAAATTGGCATTGAAGATATTTTTATGTTAAATCACAGAATTATTTATCATAAGCAAACAGACAGCTGACTGCCAGACAAACTCCAGAGAGTCTCCTGCTCAGTGATGGAGCCGCTGTCCTCAAATGACTTCATTTTGTAATATTTCAACAGGAGCCCACACATTTTAGGCATTAAAGCTTTATATCTTTGCCGTGGATGAGAGGATGCAGTAAAAATGAGTTGCCTGACCCTCATTTCGGTGGGCGTTCAGGATTATTTTTAAGCCATTTAAATAATTATACAGTGGTGCTGCAGGAGAAGCTGGAGGAGATGTGAACGCTGAGGTCACTGCAGGTCACTGCTGGTGTAGAGTCTGTGTGCGATGCAGGGGATACATCCTGCTGAATATTAACAACACACACATTTATCCTCCCAGTAAAAGCACGAAAGAAGCAGAGGACTTTGATAATTAAAGTCTAGAAGGTTATAAATGAATTAAGATTAGGTACTTTATCATTGATGCAAATTTAAAAAGTTTTAAATAGTAAAAAAAAAATGTGTATGTGTGTGGACTCAGTAGCAGTATAATATGAAATGAGAAAAAATGATCTTCAGAAAAAAAGATTTAGAGAACGCCTTCATGCATTATGTTCTGTCATATTTTGAAATGTCATCTGGTAGTTTGTGTTTTTTTACATAAATAAATACATTTCTACAATCAATTTATGCAGAAAAGGTGGAAGCTGGTGCATTAAAAATGACCTCCCCCTCCCTAAAGAAGCAGGTTATATTCATTTGGAATTAACTCAAATAGAGGTGGAAAGAGGTACCTCAAAGCTGTGCCTAAGTGGTGCAGCAAAAGATTAAGGAAATGTATGATAGACATTTTGTGAGACTGTACCAGAGAGGTGTGGATTTTCGGAGTTGTTGTGTTCTATTGGATTGCCCTGTACCATGTCCCTGATTTCTCACAGCTTACATAAGAAGTGTGCATCACACAATCTACCAGCATCCAAAAAAGAAAAAAACAAAAAAGAAGCAGCCACCGAATCCAACATTTAAAAGTTTCCTGACACCAACATTCTTAGTCGAAACAGAGCTGAAATTAGCCGGTAATGACTGGAAAGGTCGAGGTAGTATTTTCCTGAATGGTGTACATTAGATCTTGCAGGTGCTCATAAAAATGCTTCCGCCTCCGTAGTTGTGCACGGCAATTATGTATAGTGCTGCAGACAATAAATGCAAACCAATGCAAATGAGCCACTTAATGGCCAACAGCAAACAGCTGTGGAGGGAAAGGGCAGCCTCAAGTTATGTAACCGAACGTGTTACAAAAACACAACCTTGTGGTGTTCGCTAAGTATCCTGTGAAAATTTAAGATATCACCTCAAAAAGCTGAGTGAAGGATGCTGATTGCATTCCAAAAACCAGTGATGGATGTTTTTTTAGAGTTTGATGTCGAATTCGTGATTACAAAGAGCCGCACAGAAATTAGAATTCAGTTCAGGTTCCAAGTTTTACATGTTTCTAGAACAATAATTTTACACTCCAAGTGAAGTTAGAAACACCCTGTGTGCTTTCTGTAAGCTCAACGTTATTGACCTGAGAGTGACCTGTTTTTAACACTGTCACTGAAATAGAGGGCGAGGTGTTGGCACCATCGTATTTTCACTTCACCCGTTAGAAGAATATGTGTTGAGAATGCATCATATCATGGAGTAACTCTTCAGCCCTGACACAGTTTTATTATAATACAGATTAAGGTGAAGGCAAATGCTGTGTAGTGAAGAAATGTCATCTTCAGATCCTTTGATTCTCAGAAAGTAGTGCGGTCCTGCTTGGCCCAGCTGAAATGGCTAACCAAGATCAGGTCATCCTTTTCTTCTGCATACTTAGAAAGGGCTGTCCATGCTTTTATCTCTTTCACTCTCAACTTTTGCAAAATATCCACAGCTGGTAAAAAAAAAAAAAAAGACTCAGCTGCTGCCAGGCTTTTAACACATACTGAGAGACAACAATCCTCGCTGTCCTTCACTGGCTACCTGTGACTTTTAGAATTGATTTGAAGATTTTATTGCTTGTTTTTAGAGCCTTGAGATGTCTGGCTTCTGCCTATATCCGCAATCTGCTCCCAGCGAGCCTGATTGTTGCTCGAGATCATCTGTCAGGGCCTCGGTAATGATTTCTAAATCTCATCTCGTCACCGAAGGTGGCTGGGCCCTCCGGCTGTCGAAATCCCAGCCAGCTGATGTCACGCAGGCAAACTCAGTATCATCTTTAAAAATCTCCTCTTCAATCTCCCTTTTAACGTTTGTGTGAACAGATTGTAACTGTTGTATTTAATTGAATTACTTGAGTTGTGGTTCTTGTTACTTTATTAAATGTCTTTTTTACTGAATAGCACTTTGTCATTTGGTTTTTGAAAGGCACTTTCTAAATAAAACTCACTATTATTCTTATTATTTAGAGAGATAATGTCCAATTCCTGTAGAGATCCATGTCTTCTGCTTCCCAAAGCTGAGATTATGTTTTTACTAGGTTCATATGGCAAGATGTATAATCATGACGTGCTTTAAAGGTATAATTTAAATTTAAATGCTATCATAGTAATCATTTTATTGTAACTAATCTGCCTTTTTCTGCCAATTTTGTAATAAAACACACATAAGAACTGCTCCTTCTCCCAGTACAATCCACCCTTTCAGATCTCAGCAGGATGCTTTGTAAAGATGACAGTAAAAAGGAAATAAATAGATAAAAGATGTTAAAAAAAAAAAAAAATCTCACAGAGCCACATGCTCTTGTTGATTTCAAATATTGTCACGACATGAAGGTCACGCGTTTGATGAAAAGCAGCAAGTCATCTGCTCAAGCACCACTTTCTGCTCCCATTGAAAAAGAGTCACTGTTTATATTTAGAGATCATACTACACATACTACAAGATTACGACACGCAGAGCCGACGGCAGCCATGGATATGGAAATCAGTGTCACAGGGAGCGTACATACATGGCAGTGCTTCCTCCTGTGATGCTTCCCGCATCCAATGGGGGATGGAATTTCCTGGGGATTCTCCTTTCGTCTTACAGGAAACGGCGTACAAATTTGGTTTGAACATGTTGTGCCAGCAGCGTCATGCTCCACATAGCAGCTCTTACATACTATTCACAGACTGAGCAGGATGGAGTGAATCAGAACAGCCAGCATTCATTCTTCCTGCCCACGGGAACAGTTTGACTGTGTGTTGGGCCTGTTTTTCACACATTCGCTCTCTCGCTCTTTCTCACAGAAACACATACACGGCCGCCTGTCAGTCTCAGAGAGAATAATGCTAATTAAAGTACTGAGCAGCACTGACACTGTTATTGTGTGGTGGCGAGAAGGCGGACAGCTTGCATGCAGCCCAGTGTTCTTGTGATGTTGTTTGCTGTTCTTGTATGTTCAGTGGTAGCTGCGTTGAATAACCACCGTCTCTGTTTGCGCCCCAGTTTTCCACTTTCGGGTAAATAGATTTTTGGAACAAATATGTGTTGTTTTATAATGTTTCATGCCCTTTTATATAACCTTTGTAAAACTTTCCGTACACTTGGAAATGAGTTATACATAATTTAATACATGACACCAAAGTATGTTGTCATTAGAGTGTAAATTAATATTGTTATTTCTTTGGGTGTTTTAAAATTGAGCTCAAAAACACAACAATGAGACAAACCTGGCTTTAGCTTTAACCCTATTCAGGACTCTCATGTTGCCATACGTAGAAGGGCTCCATTGGATCCCAAGAAAGAATATGTGCTAAATATTTGTTGGTATTCATTATAGACTTTTATACTATATTAAATACATTTTCTGATAAATTGATGTATTTTTGGTTCCAAATGCATGACAAATGTCCCTATTTTTATATTTAAAAAAAATATCTTCAAAAATAAACAAAAACAATACCTGTCACCTAAAACAAATGGCTTGAGGTCCAAAAGACCCCAAAATTCGTGAATAGGGTTCAGTAAATACTATCCACATGCAAATAAAACATAAAAAAGTCTATTCAATTCATAACAGTTCAATTTTATTCATATAGCGTCAGTTCACATTTGTCATTTCATAGCAGTTAAAGGGATAAGATAAAAAAAAAACATACAAATTTTGAACAGAGAACCCAACAAACCAGAGTTCCCTTTGGATCCCTTTGAGCAAGCAGTCGGCAACAGCGAGGAGGAATGAAAAAAACTTCCCTTAATATATAAATATATGTGTATGTTAACGATACAGTGACATTTTAATCTGCTGTTGATGTACTTACATCTATCTATCTATCTATCTATCTATCTATCTATCTATCTATCTATCTATCTATCTATCTATCTATCTATCTATCTATCAATATAGATAAAAAAAACAGATTTCATAATATTGTTCAGCTGCTTTATCATACGTTCTGTTCACTTTATTTCCCAACCTGAAAGTCTAAATGCAGTTCCAAAGCCCTGTCCTCACTACAACCTCACCAACGCTCAACATAGTGAAGAGATACTAAATTATTTATTCACGGTGGCGTAAAACCTTATTGCGTCTTCGCCTGGTGAAATCATCCGGCTGAATACCCGCTGAAGGTTGACAGAGCGGCGGAGACACAAAGGGGAAGGCTTACAAAGCTTACAGCCTCAGACGCTCAATGCGACACAATACAACTAACACACACCTGCGGATTAAGTCCTGTCATCTCCTCACCACTGGTATCTAAAAAAACAAAAAAAAAAGGAATAGCACTCTGAAGCAGAAATCACAGCAAATGTGAGGTGCAGCACATGGTTTCATGAAGTAAGTCAGTAGAACTAGAGAAACTTCACTGTGTGATCAACCTGATCCCCATTAGACAGTCGCCTACCACATCTACAGACAGACAAAAGGCCTGCACTCCCATTACTGTGTCCTTTATGCTGCTGTTATCTTCTCTTTGTTAATACTGTCAGTTTTTTACCACAGTTATAAAAGCATCCGGCCTACATTGTTATATGAGACATGCTATTCTGAACTGACAGAAGCTGGAGCAGACATTTTGTACCAGACACAGCTTTTTGTTTTTTTGTTTTTTTTTTTGTTTTTGCTGTGCTTTTTGCTGTGTTTCATCCTTCACAGGTTAAGCCCTGTCTCACCCCTGAACCCCTTCCCTGTTATGTTTTAGCGAGAACAGTGGGAGCTGCCTGCAGGGAACTTTTGGAAGGTGAATCACGCTGCTGAGTGCACACAGCAGCGGCACAGGGGAAGTGACACCAAGTCCATCTTGCATCATCCCACTGCCAACACTTGTCGTGTCCTTCAAAGGTCACCGGATGAATCGACGTTGCGTAAAAAGGCCACGGAGAAATCCACTGACTGAGGTCGTTTTTGCCCAGAGGCTGCAGCGGATCAGAGGACGTATTGGGAAGAAAGTTTCCCTCTGCGATAAGTAGAGAACTATTTAATCTGTGGGGTTATTGTGTTCAAAGAATGGCAGACAAAAGAAATGCATATTAGACTTTGAATGGGAAAAAAAAAAAACACAGTCATAACAAGTCATATTTTATCACCAGGCGAAGAAATGAAATGTTCTCGTTTTTTTTTTTCCGACTTGGTCCCCTTCTCTCGTCTCGCACCTTCTCCCCCGATGTACTGCAGCTCCCACACATGTCTGCAAGTGTGACTGGCTCTTCTGTGTGGCTAGACTAATGCCATGTGCCTTGCTTGGTGCACTAGATACACAGACAGGCAGATGGCAATAAAGACACATAAAGGTACACTCATGACTGTAAATATAACTGCAGACGCCGACCCAGACAGAGCTCTTTCATAAGCTGACACCTGGGCAGCCTGATTTCACAGAGATCAAAATCTCCTTGCTTGAAAAGAAAAAAAAAAGAGGAGAGGTTTGTCCTCGAAAGAAGAGAAAATGACAGACGAGGGGGGAAAAAAGTGGAGGAAAAGAAATGAGGAAGATGAGCAAAAGTTCATAAAAACGGGTTAAATGGGTGAAGAGGTGCAGCTAAAAACACAAAAGAGAAATGACAAGAGAAGACAATAGCACAGATTGGAGCTACAGAAGGCAGTGATGGATAATGGCTGGCAGTGAAGGAGGTGTTTTTGCTGGGGGGAGTACTTCATGAAATCTCCCCTGCAGCTCACTGTCTGCACTGATGAAACACTCTGCTGCATTTTAAATCCTCCACCAGCAACCGCTAACATTCTGCTGCTGAGAGGGAAAAGTGTGCATTTCCCCTCTTTATTTTTTTTGCTGTGTGGCTGTGGTATGTGAATAACAGAAATGGCTTTGTTTGCAAAATGAAATGTTTAATAAAATATGTTGCTGATGCACGTAAAGATCAGCTCAGTGTTTCCCTTCAGTGTTATTGGATTTACATGCGCTGTAGAATGCGTTTCCTTGGAACGTGCTGCCCTCTGCAGTGTAGAAGAAATACCGCAGGGGAAGATATTTGTTGTCAAGAAAACACTTGTCACTACAAAATTAGGCGATTTATATAACAACTTTGCTTATGTAAGACAGGAAATGCCAAAAAAACTGTACATAACTGCACTACTTCTGCAATTAATCTTTCACAGAGGTAAATGTCAGGACAAAATAGCATCTCCTAAAAAAAAAATCACACAGATTCACTGCAGCCTCTCTCCACTTGGAGGTGGACCGTTGGTCGTCCGTTCTCCTTCGGCCGGGCCTCTTCTTGGCTGCCGCTCTGCTGACTCCGCTGAGCTTTCTCCAAGGCCTTTAATTGTCTCCGGTAGCGGCGATTTTCCTCGGGGTAGGAGACCACAGACAGAGGCAGTCTGCAGATGGCGGGGATCTCAGAGGAAATGAGGAGGAAGATGAGAGTCGACAGGCAGAAAGGCCACGTGCAGGCCGGTAATGCAAGCTGAAAGAAGGGGATGTCGTGGGAAGAGGGGAGCATGACACATGATATGAGAGACATCTGGGCGTTAGGGTGACGATTATGGAGTTTGACTTAGGGAAGAAAAAAAGTCTCTAACTTACCACGGACATCAGTTTTAAGGTGGCTGACGTCATGTATGCACAGAAAAGTGCTGGAAAGAGACAGTTTTTGATTAAAACCTTTCATCTACTTGACAAAGGATCATACGGTTCATCAGTCTTACCACATATTAGAGCCAGCAGGTGGGTTTGCCATGTTATCACGTAAAAGACTCCTCCAATGGCAATGCAGGATAGAGCGCTGTTATATCCCCACAGGCCTGAGTAAATATCCCCGTTAGGAGCAGCCAGAGCAAGTCCTGCACCACAAAATAGACAAGAACAGGATAATCTCCATAATCTGCATGAAGTATTATCAAATACAACAACTGCACACAGTTAAAAATTGAATGGGAATCTTGATTTGAGAGAACACGCCGCGGTTCATTCGCTCTAATGTCACGGTGCCCTTTGGAGAACCAAAGCTCGCAGCGTAGCCTCGGCAGACATTATGCATGCTATGCAAATGGTGGTGAGTCTTTTACCAGTAAACATGCCAGCAGCAGAGCCCAACATGGCATGAAAACAGATAGTTGGTGAGCAGAGCAGCAGGGCCAGAAGGATGAGACCTCCTGTCCAAGGACTGTCACAGCCGTACACCTGGCCAACGCCGACCGGCACTGACAGGAAGAGCTGCAAACAGGAAGCCTCCGTTTAAAGACCAGTTAGCACACTCTATTAATTAAGAAGCTTCAAACGTGGTCACTAGCGATCCAGATTGTAATGGGACCAGTAGCATTCACCTGAGAAACACTGAGGCCTTCGATGGAGTCGTTTGGATGGTGCAGACGGTGGTTTGGCTGAATATCCACCTGGAGGTGCAGAACAACTAAGTTTGCATCAATTTGCTGTTTAAGAGCTTTCTTGTATGTCTGTCAGGGCTCCACTATACCTCTGGAAAGTACGGATGAGCAGCTCCTGTAGCTGCAATGTGCAAACACACCAAAATGTTAAAGGGCAGGGTGAATATTGGGAGGTCCCATTTGCTGGCAATTGAAGACAAAGCACTGGAGACCACTGGGCTGTGAACAGAGGCAGGAAACACATTACTGATTGGGTGGAAGGTGGAACCTCACCAGGGTGACATTATAATCCTGACTTGATTGTTGTGTGTTTACCTAAAGGGTGGAGGTTCTATGTAATAATTTGAATGCCGAGATCAGCATTCCTTCTTTATGTTATGTTTGCTTCAAACCCTTCACCTGAACAGGAATCACCCAAACAATTAACAATGTGCTACTCTCAGCAGGGTCCTGTTTATCTTTTCAAAATCAAGAACCCAAGAGTATAAGTGTGAGGAATGACGCTAAGGAAAAGTCCCTAAATATGTTTAGGACCTATTATAATCTGCCAGCATTAGTTGTCATTTCAGTTCTCTGCTCCCGACATAAATGGATTTCAAACTAAGATTTGAAACAGTGCAAATAGCAAATGGCAAAAGCTGCAATTTGGGATAGACGTTGTGCGGTCCATCAGACTCAGGGATTAAACTGATGTGTCAGTGGTTTTATTAATTCACGACATCCTCCGTGTCTGTCACATCTGATGATGTTTCATATTTTAATTCTCGAACTCAAGTTTTTAATCTACTACAGAGTGAATATCGAATGGAAGTTTAAAAACGTATATGGCAAATCGAATATCTGTGTGAAAAGTCACATTTAGATATTTTTCCCAAATTGTTTTGCAACATTTACTATATGTGGCAATATATTGTGGTCTCCTCTTATGTAATAACCTCAGAAAAGCTACAATGGATCTAAACCAGGGGTGTCCAATCCTGGTCCTTCAAATTATCAGCTCATCATCAAGCTCTACAGAAGCCTGATAACGATCCTGATCATTTGAATCAGGTGTGTTGGAAGAGGGAAACATCTAAAACATGCACAATCGTGGCCCTCGAGGACCAGGATTGGACACCCCTGATCTAAACAGTACTGTCAGTGGTACTACTATTGCTAATATCTGCTAACAATCCCACCATGCAAAGTTTTATAGATGCAAAAATTAGAGCTGTGTCCAAACTCACTTCCCATTTACTACATGGTGCTCTACATTTACTGCCAGTCATTTTATCTGAGTGTGCAAAGTGTGAGTGTATACATGTCTTTGGTGTATATGGCTCTCTAAAATTGATCAGATTAAGGAAAAAAATCAGTTTATGGTGCGTATATATTACTTTCTGGTCACAATCTCTCTCTATGCAAGAAGTTACACAGAGACACAGAATAATATATTTTACTGCATTGTGGCACTGTTTTTTTTTGTGACAATTTTTCTTCCCTTGTCACCCAATTTAGACTTTATCCGCCCATTGAATGGCCTATTTTCGAGGGCATTTCATAGCATATACGTTAACAACATCCGTGCTCAGACACTCAAAGTGTCCAAGATGTAGTACAAGATAGTAAAGAGAGAGTGCTCTGATGATAGTGATAAACTGCATGAAGATTGCAGGTATAGCAGCAGTGACTAAAGGGGCAGTGGCAGGGAAGAGTCACTTTTTTAAATAAAAAAAACTGTAATCTTGAACATGGTTTCTGATCTTTGCTGCATTCTGTTCTCTTTGTCTGCTTCATGTTTACAATCTGGAGCAAATGGATTTCTCGTAGAGAGCACTCACCACAACATGGACATGAACACATTTGGCAGGAGAAGCCACCAGTACCAGCTTCCATTGGCAGAGAACACAGCCATCAGTATGCCGACCAGTGTTCCATTGTAGCCATATAATCCCGCCGATATGGCCTCCCTGAGGAGAATGTGACAGATGTGGCTAACATGAGTGCAAAACACAGGTAAATGAGAAACAAACTGTGAAAACAGCAAAGTGGGGAAGCTAAATAAAGTGCAGCTCGAGGGAATAGAAGTGAAAGACGGTGATAATGGCTTTGTGTAGGAGGAACACATGTTTAAAGATGAGCTAAAGAGAGATGCCATCTGACCTGTTTTGTCCCAGAAAGAAGGCCGACACAGTGGAGACAAGGGTCCCTATGAGACCGTTCAGAGCCCACCAGGGGTTCTGCAGGAAGAGGCCGACCGCGACTAGGAGCCCACTGAGAGGGTTGTTGATGAACATGACCTGGGCCACCCCTCGAAAGATGCAGTCTAGTAGCTGGATTACCACAGACTGTTCTGTCATAGGTGTCGGACAAGATTCTTAAGGCGCAAGTTATTGCTTTTGCATGCTGTAATTATTTTAAGTGCTGCAACATCACTGAGAAGGTTACAGATATCATCACTTACTTTTCACCCACTTTCCACATCGTTTCATGTCGCCTGTGAAAAACCCAACAGCTCTGAAGAAAAAGGAACGATCTGGAGCTTCTTCCTGTGACGGTGGATTGTTGTTGTCCATACTTGCTGTCATGTCTAAATCATTCAAAACATGTTTCCAGTAAATTACTGGCTACCAATATAGTGCAGCTTTAATCAGACTGAAATATATCAACAACCAGAGACATTCATGGTCCTCAGTAGATGAATCCTACCCACTATGTGATCTCTGACGTTCCCTGTAGCGCCACCATGAGGCTAATTTTGTTCTTGTTTTTCAGTGAAATGTCCTGACAACATTATCCATCTGGAGGTGTAGATAAGAGATCACTTTGCTGATTTGCATGTAATTAAAGTTCTTCTACAGGCACTGATTAAAACCGAAAAAAAAAAAAAACCTCACCTCTGTTCACCAAAATACCATATTCAGAAGTTTTTCCATGAAACTAATCTCTTAAAATGGCTCAGGTGTAGCTCCACACTTCGCTGCTGTAGCATGTGTGGATCTATGAATATGTAAATGAGTCGCTGTCTCTGCCTCCCTTCACCCCTCGGCTGTTTGCCTGCAGCTCTACCTGCCTGCTTACCTTCAACTCTGTTCAAACACTGTAAAACTACTCTGCACTGCACAATGGCAAGCTGTTAAATTGGAGTTATTCAGCTATGCGGTTTCTGAAGCGGAAACCAATTCTGAAGAAGAAGAGCGAATTGTACAGAGTCGCCCACAAGTCCATGTAGCAGAATGGTGTTGTATTGTATGTGCTGCAGTCTACAATGTCGATAATGTCCCAACAGTAAATACATTTGTGAACTAATACTATCCATTGCATCTTATCTGATACAAAAAGCCAGGACGGGATTGGTTCCTTGCGTTTGTTATGCATGAGTCCTTTAATCTGTGGTTTTGAGTTGCACGGTCGACATTAAAATGCTCAGCAAAGTTCAATTATGCTTATCCAGAGTCAAGTTGTGGTGGCAGCAGGCTAAGCAAGTTATTCCAGATGTCCCTCTTCCCAGCAATGTTTTCCAGCCCTTCCTGGAGGAACCTCAAGGTGCTACAGATGAGATATGGGGTCTCCTCTCAGTCGGACGTGCCTGGAACACCTCCAGAGGAAGGCGCCCGGAAAGCATCCCATTAAGATGCTCGAACCACCTCCCCGTGAAGAATCCACTGCCTTATCACAGCGGAGGGCTTCGTGTGTTCCTGTGATGCTAGAGAAGCTATGTTGTTGGGGACAGTAGCCTTTGATAGTGTCTTCAAGACAAACTGGTCCTAAAGGAGGGGCAAGACAAAGGGCGATTCAAAGACCCCCTATGAACAGCAAACATGAAACTTCAATACCTCGCCCGGCATAAGGAAAATGAGCCTGCAAGTGAGTCTCTAGTCACCGTCATCCATGAGGCTTGGCGTGGCACAGCCTAAAGAAGCAGGACGGAGTCACCACGGACAGATACAGAAGGCGGGTGAGATGCAGGCCAGGTGGCAGACATGATGAACCGTGACATCACAGACTCTGCTTATTGCACTCAGGATGATTCTTGCATATAGAGGACACCATATGGACGTGTTTGCATAACATCATGACTTTCAATGGAGGAGGTGTTTGAGTTCAGTTTCAAGAATTGTTGTTGCTGGATATGCACATCATAAATTTTTTTTTACCCCAAACTAAATAATTCTATCTTCATTCAGATGCACTGAATACACACAGCAGTAACACATCCCCTTTACCTGCCCTGTGTAGGTACTTTTCATTTGGTTAATGACTCAGTGAACACTTGTGTGAGAGCCGGCACTTAGGTTAGGAGCACCGCCCCTTGTAGGTAGGGTTAGAGAGAGCCCTCCCTCCTTATAAGCGCAGGTGAGAGCCATTAGTGCCTCTTTGTTTGAGGCCTGGTAGGTGTGTGGTGGGATTGCTGTGTCTGTGCAGGTAAGGGAGATTTTAGAAAGCAAGAACGGTTCAAACAACAAGAACGGTTTTGATGGGACTGCTGTGTCTGTGCAGAATTGTGGTGTGGCTGTTTTCCCTCTCAACTCGGTTTGATTAAGGCCCTGTTGGCCCATGCTGAAGAGGACATGAGTCAGCCTCACTGGGTCCCAGTATAAAGTCAGTCAGCTCCACCAGTGTCAGTCTCTTATAGAGCCAGAGATTGAGAAGAATTAATGCCAGACTGCTGCTTTGCCTGGACTGGATTTGCCATGTGGTCTAGTGGATGTGTCTCAACTGTTCTTATGATTGTGGATTGATAATCAGCTCATCATAAGTTGTCTACTGCCATCCATGTTTGCTTTGATGTCTGAATTTTATTGCTCTGTGATATTTGATCTCTATTGAACGATGAATTTGTAACCAAGAACCAACCAAGGATCTGCGGGGAGTACGTGTGGTATACACACCTTTCTTTGTATGCAGTGTGGTAGGTCTGAAGTGTGGTGAGCACCTAAACTAGTTTTTCGATTTACCTCAGTCTGCAGTGTTTGTTACAGTGCTTTGCAGTGATCACGGTGTGCACGTGGTGAGTGAGATTGGGTTTTGCAATAGCATCTCCCCGCGGTGAGTACCCTGTCTGATAGCTTTTTATATATCTTGCAACCAGTTGGTTCAGTTGCATTTTAGTTTTAAATGGTTGTTAATAGTACAATATTAAATGCTTGGTCTTAACCTGATTATTGTCCTTTTCTTTTATCTCCTTTTAATAATAAATACTGAGTTTTTGACTTGAATGCATGTCTCCGGCTCTCCTTGTACCTGTAAAATAATTTGTTTGTGGGTTCAGGCAGAGACCCTCACACTGGGGTTGGTCACACTTAGTATTTGCAATAATGATAATGTGATATTTTTTAATGTGGTTTTTGTGGTGTTTTTCAAGCTTTTAAGGAGACAGAGCTGTAGTGTGATTTAAGGTTGAAGTGACAGCAGTGCTCCAGTGAGGGGAGCTCCTCTGCTGAAAGCTACAGACTCAGTCACTGATGCTGTGATTCAGTCGGTTCAGTTTGAGGATTCAGTGTTCGTACAAGTAATGAACACCTGAGGATGCTGGCTTAGAATTTGGTGATCCTCATCATTAGGAACAAATTTCTACTTATCCAGTGAAGTGCTTATTATTTATGGTTGACTACGAGCTGTAGTGATCCCCTGACTTTTGCTGTTAGCATGCTGATGTTAGCAGTGAGCTCTGTGCAGCTCTGTGCAGCCTCACAGCGCTGCCAGCGAGGCTGCCGACTCTTCGTCTGTTTGCATCTCGAACTTTCCGTTGGCTGCTCAACAAAATTGAGTTACAAACCCCCTCATCACCTTATCTGCATCATGTCTTATTCATAGCGCTTCTGTGCCCTAATTTGGACCCTGATGTTATCAGATATTGTGCTTCTTGCAAATTACAGCCAAGTCGACGCCTCCCTGCACACAAACTAAATCAGTGTGAACTTGATTCCCCTTCGCTCCCTGAGGTGGAAACAGCTCCAGCAGAGAAGTGTGAGCTGAAATCTAAACCTCGCTGCCAGTTTGCCCGTCGTTTTCAGCTCTTTTTTTTTTACTTATTCTTAGTTATATATTTATTTTGAAGGAGCGATCAAAGCCGATTTCCCAAAGAGCTTCCAACTGTTACCGTCAACATCCTCAGTCACAGCTCTCTGCATGAAAGCCTGGCTGTGTTTATGTTGTTCAGTGAGCAGTGAACCTCTTGATCTTTCAGCTCTGCTGGTAGCCTCTTTTCTTCTGTGCCACAATACTTCCAAAGAGTCAACAAATATGGAAGCTACTGAACACAATTCTGCAAACAAAAGCTTAGAGTATCGAATGTAAAATGATCAATAACGTTCTCTTGTAAGCTGTTATCTAACAAAGAATGTGTCCAGAGGTAATTCAGGCCACGAGACGATTATCTTCAAACCACCATGTTGCTACTGCGTTGCATTGTTTTGTGTTGTTTCTGTTGTTTGAGAGTTTTGATAAGGCCCCTGGGATTTGCTTTTCCCCACAGCGCTACAGATTGCGGCTGCATCTTCCAGACTGTGGTCACATTCGTTCACCCCTGAACACCATTAGCAGCATTGATGCTTATTTACTCCCGTTATGATGAAAATAGCTTCTCAAAGCGGCAGCTTGTCTGATTTTGTGCTTTCATCCAAATAAAGTTTTGAAAAGTTCAGCCAAACTCTGGGTACATGAAACAACAATCTTAATATTCAGCCCATCGACCGATAAATCAGTCAGTTAACAGATAAGAAGATATAATTCTTAAAGGGGCACTGCCTCCAGACTTAAAGTAAAGCAGATCCTAGAAAATATTTGAAACAATTTAAACTTGGAAAGAAGTTAAACATCTGTTCAAGTTGTCAGATTCATCCTAGATGATGCATCACAGCCTCTTTATGGCCTCTGCAGACTTCCTCTGCCCTGACAGCTGTCACACCCTCCAGTGTCGCTCTGTTAAACAAATCTGACTGATATTAGGTGTGTGAAGCATTTTGCTGTCAAGTGTCTGCCTGTAATTATCGTTTCTTTTCTCTTGTAGTTAGATTTGGACTAACTAACCAACCTAGTAACAAACTGAAACTTGCATTAACAAGCTGCAAAGATCTGCTAGATGTTTAGAAAGGTGATTTATATGTCTCCTACCTCATTTGATTCACATTTTTCATGTAATTCATTACATTTTCTTCTACTTCATTTGCTACATTTGGAATAATTGATGCTGATTTCTGATTTAAGGTCTGTCTGATTGATTCATTTATAAATATCCCCTAGAGTGGGCTGCTTCAGTTACCCATTGTAGGATTTCTGTCTTACATACAAGAGCACTTTTACAAAAAATGAATGCACGCTGCATGAATCTGTTTAATTAGAGTCATAATAAAAAAATGAAAGAGGGAATCTTTCTTACCTCTCTGTGTAGACGATAAATCACAGATCTTTAATCTACCAGCCAAGTGAATGAAGGCATGCGTAACACTCCCAATTTTTTATTCTAATGTCTTCTACTTCCTTTGTCACATTTAGAATAATTGATGATAATTTCTGATTTAAGATCTGTCAGTTTTATTGATTTACAAATATCCCCAAGTTAGCAAAAGCAATGCACTTTCAGTCACATTGTAGGATTTCTGGTTTAAATAAAGCAGCACTTTTAGCCTGCATGCATTTATTCAATTAAAGTCATTATAAAAAATGAAAGAAGTGATTTTTCTTCTTACCTCTTTGAGTTGAAGATGAATCATAGATCTTTTACCTACCAGCTAAGTGAATGAAAGCATGCACTGCCTGATTAAAAACAACTGTTATAAAAGGATCTGTATGATTAGTGTCTATAAAAAAAGCCTCATCCTTTTGCTCTATCCTTTGTCTCTTTTCCAAAGGTCTCCTGCCTGCAACAAAGACCAACGTCTCTCTATGCAGCAGCTAATCAGGGGTAAGAATGTTCTTATTAGGAAAGTATTTCCTGGTCAAGCAAAACAGTGGCCTTTGTTTCTCAAGTACCACGACTGAAAAAAAAAGAGAGGGAGAATTATACGAGGAAGCAGGGGATTGTGGTCGGTGATTATTTTCATGCATTCAAGTGGTTCGTAGGTGGTTTGCATATGTCCTTTGATATCTCAGTAAACAAGAGGTTACACAAGAAACACAGTAATATATGAATACATTTTAAAGGCAAATCAGCACCAACACTTATTTTAATGTATTTTAAAGCCCTTTATTCAGACCAGGTTCATGACTACATAGATATGGAATGATCAAGATCTCGGAGCTCAAAGGATGGAAAGAGAAGACAAAGTTACGCTGAGTTTTAAGTTAATCTTCTAATAGCAAATGAGACGAGGCAGAATCTGAAACTGTAAACTTGGTCTGTTTATCCTCTCTTCAAAAGGAGTACAAGTACAGAGCTGATAACTAAACAAAACAACAATGCGACCCATTTATGAGAGGAAACACATAAAGGAAACATCATGGAGGTTGATCTAAAGCATGTTTTCTTCTGGTGAAGATGATTATAATACAAGACATGAGCTAAAATATGAAAATATAACCACTGTGTAATAGTAAAACAAACGTTTGTATCAGGATGTGCCCTTTCATTTGAACATGTCAGATTTATAATGTTTAAAAAAAATGAAACAACTTACGCGAATATGTGGGAAACTGGGGTTAAAACGATGATGGCACTGTAAGATTTGTGATTAAACCCTTTATAACACAGGCTTTCATTTACAGGCTAATTTCATTGTATTACTAAGAGACTAATAAAATACCGACCCGCTCCAAGCAACACTTAAAATGCAAAGGAAGAAAATGAGATCATAGGGACCAAAGTAGTGACAACTGGGCAGGAGAAATGAAATCAACTTAGATTTTCTACATACTGAGTACCTATAGTGTACACAACTCTGCAGCAAAAACTGAAGTTTCAGAAAAATAGGGCTACCAATCTTTTTCTTCCAACAGCCTAAACACATAAAATGCTCATTGTCGCTCAATAATAAACGTTACTGCGGTGTGTAGGAGAGACTACAGTAAAAATGAGGAGTGCTGAGAAACAGCCGCGGGGACTCATTATCATGTCTTCTACTTCATTTGCCACATTTGGAATAAGGAGACTGTGAGAAATGGGTCTGTATTTTTCAAAATCGTAGCAGACAGGTAGACTGCAGGAGAAAACAAATGACTACGGATGAGTTGTGGTGCCATCTGAAGGAGACGACAACGTGATATGGTCATATAATAATATAACGTAGATGTAAGTGTCTCACAAGTGGCTAATCTGTCATTTTTAATGGTAATTAGTATTTTAATGACACGGGAAGGGGCTTTGTTACACAGGACTGCACTTTGTAGGAACCCAGTGTTTACAAAAATACTTGAAAGTTTGATTTAATCCTCCAGTTACTGCCTTCTTGTTTTCTTCCTATTTTAAGAATCAGTTGAAAGTTGACGTTATTGTACTGATGTATAATTCATGCAACAACAAAAAAAAAAATTACAGGGTAAAACACAGCATGTGTTATGTTCTTTCTTGTGCTTCTTTTGTTTGATTTTTGCATCGTATTTGGCGAAATTCGTCATAACTTACAATATTTAGCACAACAGGCTCAGCTGGAGTCTTTAAGAGATGATTAAACAGGAAGAACAAATTCGGGGGGGAAAATGAATCTGACACGATAATATGCTCATACAGTTCACATACAGTACAAGGATTGCGGTCATGTATGCACAGAGACTGTACACATGGATACACAGACGCACACAAATAAACACCCGTTCTCATTCACGCGCACGCAGCAACTTCTACACCCACACGCAGACGCACTCTCTGTAGATCTGGTGTCGTATTTTTGTCTCGACTTCAGAGTGAGTCAGCGCCGTGCTGAGTGCTGAACTCCTGGAAATCCTCTGGGATGGTGTCTGCAGAAGTGACAAGGTAGGTTCTATTATGAGACGAGCTCAAAATCTCAAACTTGGTGAGGCCAAACTACTAATTCTCAGCTGCAGTCTGCATGCAACAAGATAAAGCACAACGCTGTCCTAGACACAAGTCATAGAGGTCAGGAAGGAAGATTTGTAAGGACGACTGAGTTGAAATAACACCATTAGTTTATAATTTTAGAGCAAAAACAGAAAGTTGGTGTTAGGAGCATTTCGTCAAAGTGTTTTCTTACCGTTGCAGCGGTATTTCAGATTAGACCAGATGATGTTTTCTTGCGAGAAGCAGAACACGCCGAGTCGTCCTCCTCTCATAGTCGTATCAATAGTCACACCAGAGTCTGCAACCAGCTCAGTTCCCTCATAAAACCGGGCTCTAAACAAAGCACAAAAAGGGATTTTTGCATTTTTTTAAATCTCTGTGTTGGGCATCTTGTTGATAGTTAGACAAAAAGACTGACAGCATTTCTTATATTTATTTGCTAAACATCCCGCTACATCCAGGAGATGGACAGCTTGGCTTTCTATCAAGGCTGGAAACGGTGAAAAAAACCACCAGCCTGACTACTAACACTTCTGAGTCTCACTTATTAACACACTACACCAATCAGCTGCAACATCAAACCCACTGACAGGTGGAGACAAGAACATTAATTATCTTGTTACAATGACACCTGTTAAAAGGTGCGATATAGAAGGCAGCAAAGGAACAGTCAGTTCTTGAAGTTGATGTGTTGGCAGCAGGAACAACAGGTAAGTGTAAGAATCTGAGCAACTTTGACAAGAGCCAAACTGTGATGGACAAAAGAACGGGCCAGAGCATCTCGAAACTGGCAGGTCTTTTTGGGGTGTTTCTGGTGTGCAGTGGTTAGGACCTAGAAAAAGGGATCCAAGAAAGGACAACCAGTGAACCAGTGATGGGGTCATGGACATCCAAGGGTCACTGACTGAAACCTGTCCACATCTGAGGATTAAATCTGGACCATGAAGGTGGTCTGGTCTGATGAATCCCACTTTGTCTCTGATTATATGAATGACCGAGTACATCGTTAACTTAAGGAAAAGATGGCAGAACTGATGGAGGTAGTGTTCTGGGCAATGTTCTTGGATCCTGCCATTCATATGGATGTTACTTTAACACGTACCACCTACCTAAACATGGTTGCAAACCATACACATCCCTTTAAGGTATTACTTGATGGGAATGTCCTCTTTCAGCAGGATAATGCTCCCTGCCACAGTTGTCCAGGAATGGTTTAAGGAACATGACAAAGAGTTCAAGGTGTTGACATGGCTTCCAAATTCTCCAGATTTTGATCATCTGTGTAATGTGAGGCTCCATCTCACAGCTACCAGGATCTGCTGCTAACATCTTGTAGCTTGCTACTACAGGACACTCCCAGACGTCTTGTAAAGTCAATGCTTTGACCATTCAGAGCTGTTTTGACACCATGAAGGGAATCAGCATAATATTATTCAGGTGGTTTTAATGTTGTGGCTACTTGATACATGTACATCCTCTATGTCTGATATGATGAGGGTATAAATATAAGAGTGATATCCATCTTCTCACCACGCTCTTGGCAAGAAAGCGAAGACGGAATGAGTATTGCTTAAAATATCTGGAACACTGTTTTATCATACCTGATGTATCCAACCTGTGGGCGGTGCTGCAGGTACCAGCGATAGGACACCTTGTCCTTCCAGCCCACATTTCTTGGATCCTTCCACAGCAGACGCACCTGGTCGTTGGTGTCTCCAGTGTGCCACAGCGAGTTCCTCAAATGCTCCCCAGGGCCGGATCTAGACTTCACAGCCTGACACACAGAGACAGAGAAACACCGATAAGTGAGCAGGGATGTGGAAGCAGAGAGAGAGAGAGAAGAGAAGGCAGAAATGTGAAAAACATGTCGAGCGATAAAAATAGGATGAGAACGAATCTCCTGCTGGGGATTTGTGACATGACTTGTGCTTTCACCTTAAGCTGGATGCCGGGCTCGGCCACGGCTCTGAAAGGTGTTGCCTGCCAGTATGTCTGTTCGGTCTGCTTCCACATCACCACGTAGAAGGACGATGAATCCTGATAGCCAAAGATGAAGCCGGCGTAGTCGTCATCGGTGACTGTATTCACGTGAAACGTCCCCTCAAAGTCCACTCCACTGAAAGCAGTGTAACCTGACATCAGAGAGTGTAATCAGTACAATGTACATGTTTAGACGAGGCTTTTTCAACAACACTGTGTTTTACTGCTGATATTCAACTCAGAGGGGAAACACATCTTACCAACAGCAAGTCCTGGGTCGCTATTCATAGTCTGAACGATTTCCATTCCCTGTTCGACAAAGAGAGCAAGCTGGTGATGTTGAATTTTACATTTTAATACCTTAATTTGCTAAACTCATATTAAACTGAATATTGCTAAACTTCTAGATATAAACCTGCAGTGAAGGACTTTTTTACCACATTGGAAACAACATGGACATATCGTTACCTTTAAATGGATCTTGTGCAAGCAAAAAGTTGCCTATTTCCACATTTAGCAGTTAGAGTGCAGCTCCAGTTTATTTGCATTTTCAGCCATGACGTGAAAGCAGCTCTGATTTTTAGCTCAGTTTTTGGTCTCAACCAGCTTCTGGGTAAAGCATTTGGCTTTTAAACTGTTAAATGCTCCTCTATGTTCACCAGCTAGTCACTAACTGTGTCCAAACCACTAGTGAGCAGTGGGTTTTTAGGGCCTTTTGTAGAAAACAGCTGCCTGTTAACTTAGAAAACTATTCAAGGATAGCAGTAAGAGAGAAGCAAAACAGTAAAGCAGAACAATGAGCTATAAATCGCCACAAAGCCAAGGCGAGTGTCAAATTTAGGTGATAATTCTTTGTCGGTTCACAGCTACAAACGATCTCTTTCACCTTAAACACTGTCATTTACATGCATATAAAAACATCTATCACAGCCACTTGACTTGTAGGCCTTGTTTCAGCACTCAATATTCTCACCTGGTTCAGAACAACCCAGTTGGGGTCGATCTGTGCGTCGCCTTCAGGGTCCAGCACCACCGTCTGATAGGCCCTGAAGTCAGTCAAGGTAACCTCGGCATTCTCGGGGCAGTTGTCGATCCTGTCAATCACTTTGTCCTGGTCAAAGTCAGACTCACACACATCTCCAACACCATCGTCTGAGGAACAACAGAGGGAGGTTGAATTAAAGTTTAACAGATGAAGGACCTTTGTTTCATCTCAAAGAGCTTGAGGTACTTGTTAAATATCAACCCTTTTTATTTCAGTGTTTTTTCTGCCTTATTATGAAAAGGTTTTAGATTGGTTTCACCAAAGTGTCAAAAAAAAAAACCCCAACTCAATTTCAAAGAAAATAATACCCTCGTTCAGAAGCTGTAGAGCTGAATATAAATACAAAACACCCCACGTACTGTATGTTGCCAAAGGGCGAAAAATCAGTTTGTTCTGGAGTTATTCACTTTTAGTAAAGTTCGTCTGAGTTGGATGGACTTGTATTGAAGCTCACAATGGTCTGCTCAGGAGGTCAATCCATTAATGACCTGGTGCCTTATTGGATCTGATATTTAGCAGTTTTTCTGATATCGATATCTGTAGATCTTTACTCATCACTCTGTGGTCAATATCCAGCCCACAGCACTATCTGATTGGTTTCAAGCCATTAGGAACAGTCTGTCGGCATTGGAGGATTAAATGGTGAAACGTTTGAAAAAGTATTTCAACTAAGTTTCGCATTGGAGATGGTGGTCTTCACCCCTGCTATGTGTCATTTGGTGAGTTTGTAATATGTTACTTGCAGCTCTGAATCTGTCCAATGGTGCAGATTATTAAATGTAAGACACAAATGATTGAGTTTTCCTTACATATTGGAGTCTTGATAGGCTATTAAGACTGCGAATGTGTGACAGCCACCGCTGACTGCACACAAAAAGGTCACAGACTTTGGTGGTTGTTAGTATAAAAGCTTTGCTGCGTGCTGCATTAATGGCTTAATTTGAGAAATGTCTCACTTAATGTCTTGATTAATTCTTTTGCAAGCACAGCAGGCAACTTTTTGTGTATTTGCTGATGTACTGTTGTCTTTGCACAAGGCCACTATTTCATTGTGCTTTATAGCAGCGGTAGACAGAGAAGGTACATCATTAGGATGCAGCTGAACATACAACTCTAATAAACATCTTTGGGACACCCTGAAGGTCTCTCTCCGCTCTGCATCACTGAACTCTGACTGCCAACAAAAACTGCCGTGCCCCACTTGATTTGAATTGACACTTAACTCCCGTTCGCTTCAGAGACCATTTTAACAGAAGTAATGTCACAATGAGTCATAAAATTGGCAAACGAGTTCAAGCACAAAAAATTGTGCTTTTTACTCCCCCCCCCCCACCACCAAAATTGCCACTTAATCTGTTCAAGGTTGCCACAGCTTGATCGGCGTGGGCGTGAAATGGGGCCACGGAAAAACGCACATAAATGTCAGTCAGTAACAGTTCAGGGAGAATAGGGGCATTTAGATGAAATTATCTTTGAGCACTAAGCTGGTTTTCAGCCAAAGACATCAACTATAATATCTGCACATTACTGTAAACTGTTGTCATTGCGAGGGTTTATGAAGTGCTTCATATTGAGACTCACTGTTGTCGTCAGTCTGGTCAGGGTTGGGTACCAGCCGGCAGTTGTCTGGCCCTGGTGGAAGGGTGTCCGGGATCCCATCATTGTCGTCGTCGTCGTCACACTCGTCGCCCAGCCCGTCTTTGTCGGTGTCCAGCTGGGAGCTATTGATCACGAGCGGGCAATTATCCTTGGTATCCTGGTGACCATCGCCATCGCTACAGGGGGGGAAATGACGCAGCAAAGGTGAGAAACGTGAAGAGGTTGGAGTAGAAGTGCAGGTTTACAGCACGGAGATTGTGGCGGTGGTGATACCTGTCTTGGTTTGTGTCACATGAGTCTCCAACCAGGTCATTGTCAACATCAGACTGAAGGGAGAGAAGAAAGTAGGAATGAAACTGTCTGAAAATACTCCATTACACTGAAGATCTCAGTAAGCATTATCAGCAGACTGCATATGTGTTTGATTTGCACCTTAATGTCTCCTGTGACTCAGATGACTGATGCAATATGACCCAAATGGTTAGAAAAGAGGAAGACTACTACACAAACTTCATTTATCTGACCTTTTTGCGAATGGGTTTGAAATTCTGGAGCATCTTTACCTGTCTGAGCCTTAAAATATTATCTAAACAAAACCATCTTCAGCAACACAGACTCATTCTAAGATGTGAAATAACTCATAGCTATATGCAGTGGAGCAAAAACTACAATATTTCCGAAATACTTCAACCTTATACTTCAGTACCTCACTAGGCTAAATGTACTCGGTTACTAGACGCTACTGTTATGCATCCATCTGTGTGACTCTGAGTGACCTGATTTGGGTTGGGGATGTCGGGGCAGCTGTCGCAGGCGTCTCCCACTCCGTCTCCGTCCCGGTCCAGCTGGTCTCTGTTCTGGACTCGTTGGCAGTTGTCCAGGAAGTTCTTCAGACCTGCACAGCACCCAGAGGAGATAGTTAGAGCCACTTAACACTCAAACCCAGATCTGATTGGATTTATTCAGAGCATGAATCAGCTAGAATTTGGATAATTAATCATTTAAGTCAATTTACAGCCAAAAATCCCAAACATTCTGCCGTTCCAGCTTCTCAGTTGCAAGTAGTTGTTGCATTAATTTGCTGTAAACAGAATATTTTGAAGTTCTGGATGTTTTTCTGGGGCAAAACACTCAATTCAAAGATATTGCTTTGGAATTTAGGAAAATGTGATGGCTGTTTATTTTTATTTTCTGGCATTTTATGGACAAAACAATGAATAGAAATGCCACATATGTATCAGCAGATGACTAAATGCAAAAGTAACTGTTATTTTAGATCAATTTCTGTGACTGTCCCTTTTACACTTAGAGATTTTTTTTCAAGTTAAAGAGAAATTTACATTCAATCAGCGAATTCCCAGACATTTTGAGCCAGCGTGCAATCGACCGCAGCCTGTCCTTTGTAACGTCACCACTAGGATGCACTGTTGCATTTGCTATGTAGGTGAGGCCCGTCTGTGCTTGGACGGTATTTTTATTCATCGCAGGGAGGCAGCAGCAGCACCACAAATGCTTAAAGGTCAAGCTGCAGCGATGGAAGAAAAACTATCTTCTGTCCTGTGGGGCTTTTTGAGGTGTAATCATACTGGTGGATGATCAAAGCTTGTGTTTGCTCTGGGGTCAGACTGCTGTTGGCTTTGATTTTTTTTTCTTCTGCATTGCTGTTTGTCATGCCTCAGCTGGCTTATGAAATCTTCCATGCCACTACATAGTGATACCTTTAAACAACACGGTTTAGAGAGCCCTGCAACTAAGTGTAAAATCTGTGTGCATGAGGGCGATTCTTCATTAATTTATCGTGGTGGAGACAGAGAGGAGAGAGCAGAATAATAAGTCATAACAGTGATTGCCCACAGTGATGCTGCTTATATAACAAGAACGTCAATGTTAGTGATGTAATTTCTCCCCATACCATCTCCATCCATGTCGTCATCGCAGGCGTCCCCTTTGCCGTCGCTGTCAGTGTCCCTCTGGTCAGGGTTCTCCACCATGCGACAGTTATCGCAGGCGTCGCCGTGGCCGTCTTTGTCGCTGTTTCTCTGGTCCACGTTGGGTTTTAACCAGCAGTTGTCCTGAGAGACACACAGAGATCACAGAGGTCTCATTCACAGCATGTGTATTTCAGTCTGGATATGTTTGCAAATGCAAATGTGTGTGCCTGCAAAAAGGCTTCACTTGCATGTGGGGTGTTAATGTGTGACGCTGGAAAGTCTGAGCTCCTGTGTGCTTCAGAGCTGGAACTGTTATTTGATTAATCCATCAGCCGGTCAACAGAAAACTGTTTGGATGATTAATTAGCTGTTTGATGAGATTGTTAAACACTATGCAGACAGTTAGATAGAACATTGATACCACTCATCATGTGTGCAAGGTGAAATAGGGAACAGTTTGTTAACTTAGCTTAGCATAAAAACTGAAAACAGGGGAAAACAGCTCCTAAAAAAACAGTCAAATTGTGATTTAAAGGGTTTTTTTTTTTGCAACTGATAGTTAATTTTACACTTAATTCTTTGTACTGCTGAAAATGATAATGATGAAAAATGAAATATAACAGAGTGATTATTGAACCTAAAAGCTTTAGACTAAGTAAGACGAGCTGTATCCCTTGTTTTACAGTCCCTAGGCTAAGCTAAGCCTTTGTATTTAGTGCACAGACAGACAGGAGGAATCCATCCTCTCATCTGTCTCTTGGCAAGAAAGTGCATTTCCTAAAATGTCAAACTACTCCAATCTCTGATTCCAGCTTCTTAATTGTGAGCATGTGCTGCTTGCATCTGTCAAATATGACGGTAGAATGAAAGTCTTTGGGTTTTGGACTAGTGGACTTCGCTGGGCTTAAAGTCCCCTTCTGGTTTTTGATATAACCCTTAAAAATTCATCTCTGTGTGTCAGAGTTACATATTTAGGTTTCATTTTTTCCAAGAAAACAATACATCCACACCTTAAAATACCTTAGATGTAACTCTACACTGTTGCTTCTTCTAGAATGTGGGTATCTATGAAGTCCCTGCCTCTCTTCCCACTCACACTCACTGCAGCTTGGGCACACCAGCTCACCTTAGACTCTGTTTAAACACTGTAAAGCTACTCTACACTACACAATGGCAAGTTGTATTATTGCCGTATTTCAGCTGTGCATGTCTGACCCAGAAACTGATTCTGAGGAAGAATAACAATACAGAAAGCCCCATCCTGCAAGTTGACATCATGTATAAAACCTTGGAAGTCTGAATCTGTGATTTTTTTTTCTTTGTAGTCTCAGTGAGGAGATGCTCAGCCGTGGTGTTTCATTTCACTCATGGTGTGTCTTTCATATCATTCCACTGACATGTTTACAAGGTAAAAAAAAAAATAGATTTTTAGGTTTTTATAGAGACTTTTATGGACTTAATCAATCAACAAAAAATTTACCGATTAACAGATAATGAAAATAATCTCTTGCATCCTTGCAGACAATATTTCCACCGACCTGCTCGTTTGGAATACCATCACCATCTGCGTCGTCATCACAGGCGTCTCCCTGACTGTCCCTGTCAGCGTCCTCTTGACCAGAGTTAGGAACGAAGACACAGTTATCCTGTAAAAAACAAATGTGACAGTTTAATTACAAAAAAAGAACTTGCCAATTAGGCCAAAGTTGCATTTGCTGACAGTTTGCACCTTGCTTACCTTTTTGCAGTTTGCATCCTTGCATTTAAGTTTCTCGTCTGGATATCCATCAATGTCGGTGTCCTTCCCGCACAGATATCCATTACCAGCCCAGCCAATTCCACACTGACAAGACAAATGAAACTCCTCAGAAACTCAGACAGAATGCATATAGATTCATGCATACATACAGTATATTTGAAGAGGTAGTACATAAGAGCGTGTGAGTGGTGTCAAGTCCTACCTGACAGGTGACGGACCCGTCTCTTTCCACATTACACTGGGCGTTGACATCGCAGGGGTTGGTCAGGCTGTTGCCACAGCTGATCTCCGGCTTGCAGCCCTTCACCTGATCTCCTGTGAAGCCTGACTTACAGCTGCCGCAGTGATAGGAGCCCTGTGAGGGAATTAGGACAGCTGCACATTAACTTCATTGAACAGCCATTGAAAAAAAAAAAAAAAAGAAAAGGAGCTGGTGGTTGGACAATAGACTGCAGACATCTTACCACAGAGTTGTGACAGATTGAGTTTGCAGCACAGCCTCCGTTGTCAGGTCTTTTGCATTCGTCAATGTCATCGCAGACCTGGGTTGTGCGAAATGAGTCAAACGTAACGTGAAATAATCCAAATGTTTGCTTTTGTGACAATTTGCCTTCCTTTCCTAGCTTCAGATTTCATTGTTGCAATAATTATTGGATGAAAACAGACATTTCATCCCTGAAAACCCAGATACTGGAGCTCAGGCTTGCCATTCAGGAACACTCACAGCAAATTATAGTGTTCGTATTATGTACACATGGGATAGAATAAAAGTTTGTTTGGTTGGGACCTAGAAATGAATAACACTGTAAATACTTCTTCAACTACCTGATGCATATTAAATTATTACATACTTCTGGCTGCAGGCTATAATTACCTTAAAAAGGGGTGAGCAATGACTGCTTTATTTTACAGCTGACAAACTCCAGCTACATTTTTAATGCCTTGTTCTATTACCTCAGCTGGAATTACCGATGCATGCTTTTTCAGATATACTTGGCAAAAACAGAGAAAATGAATGTGTCATTTGTTAAATTGATGAATAGCTCTGCACACTCCTGTGATTTGTCCCCAGATCTTAGTAAAGCTTGTGTCTGAGTGTATGTATCTGGCAGGAAATTGTTCTCGGTTCTTCGTTAATTCTAGTTCTGGTTGTCAGACCCTTCATTGGACCCCAAAAAGACATTACTTTCACCAGTGTTTTAATATTATTTTAAGCGCATGGACATAGCTGGCTACAGCCTCGGCCCGGGCTTAGTGTAACATAACGATGGCCAGCAGCTACAACAGTGTAGGCTATTGTACATTCAGACTGATAAATAATCCATATCTTAAAACTTTATAGGATCATTTTCCAAAATAAACTTTAATTGTCAGTATGTAACTGCTTTAAAATACAGCAAAGTACAATAATAATGTCATTGCAATGTTAACATGAGCCATGTTTCCATTCAAATTGATCTCAAGTCATAAAAATCAGCAAAAACTAAATGCGATTCATGTACTTTCGCTACTATTATGTAAATATCTGGAGCTGGTGCATCAAGATAAACAGCTGGTTGTGTTAATTTACCAACTGGGCGCCTTGAAATCGGCTCAACAGGAGCACATTAAGATGATGAAATTAAAAGACAGAATGTCAAATCTTTAAAAATGACTATTGTGTAGAATCCTGATTTTAAAAAAAATGTGGCATTTGTGTTTCATATTTTAAATTTGAGTCTCCTCATTACTCCACAAGGACCTAATATTTAAGTCTGCTGCCACCTGAAGTTTCAGTCGATGGTTATAGGTTCTCTTTGTAAAAATCAGGAAACCCTCGTGGATGTAAAGTGAACCATATTCATCACCTTCAGTCAGTGGGTGCAAGTGAGCATCCTGGACAAAACAGTGACGTGACAAACATGAGACTGAACACGACTGACTGACTTCATGTGAATTAATAACTAAAGTGAAATTTTTATTATAGTGACTACATTTGAAACTTCAGACTGTATTAGTCTCTCCAGCTCTGGCAGACTGCTACACTGAGGGTGGAGATAAAGATCGCTGGAGAGTTTATGTTGGAGTCTGAGCTGTGCTGGGAGCCGGTCGCTTGTTGACATTAGTGGAGTCCATTTCTGAGCTAACAGCAGCTAATGTTGCACACTGCTGGCACAGTAGGGAAGCAGCCACTGCTTTGGATTCTTCTGGAAAATTCTACCTGCATAGAAATCGGTCTACAGGCCAATTACAGCCTGTTAGATGCAGAATGTATGCAACTTTTTATTCAATAGGTCAATAGGAAATATAAGAAGCTGCTAATAATGGCAACTTGAGTGGTCTTGGTGAGCCATTACAAACAGGACATCTGTTTTAAGACGCCTTATGGGAACGAACACCCCATATACATGACAGTTGCCAAAACCTGACATACAAACTGGCTCGGATAGGAGGAAGGCTGGATGTAATAACAACCGACTGGATGACTACACTGCGAATGAAGCTCCTCTGTTCACACAATGGCAGGGAAAAAAGCAATTAATGCATGTAAAACGCTTCACATTCTTAACACAGGGGACCTTTAAGTGACTTTTGTGGATTCGATAAGTCTGTCTCTATTGTCTTTGATTGTTTCTTTTTTTGACTTTTTGTGAACTGTTCGAAAATGTGCACATGATTCACACAATTTTAAAGAATCTTTACATTGAAATTTATTTATAAGTCTTTCACAAAAACCAACTTATTCCCCCCTCTTGTGTCTTCTTCCCCTCCACGTACTTATTTTTACCAGGTATAGGTGGCACATAACTAACCCTGCATTCTCTTGCAGCACAAAAACATGGAATATCCTCTTTAAAATGAAATTTTATGTCTCCTTTGATCTGTAATTTGCATGCACTTCTGTTTAACTCTGTCGTCATTTTGCCTCTGTGTCCTCCACTCTTACCTGTTTGTTGGTCTGAGCGTACACGATGCCCACTCCCTCCACCGGCAGGCCGGTGTAGCCCAGAGGACAGACGTCGCAGCGGAAGCCCGGGGCGGTGTTCACGCATTTCACTCCAGGGAAGCAGGGGTTAAACTGGCACTGCAGAAAGGAGGACATGAGCTGTGTTGAAGCTGCAAAATGTATGTGGTTCTCACAGGGCTTCTCCCCAAAAGCTTTTAGGTCTGATGACACTTTTGCTCATGCAAAAAAGAGAATGCTGAAGGGGCCAGTCCTTGGAAAAGAGGTCAGTGCAAACGCGAGAAGACAGACAGGAAAACGCACTCACACATCCTTGAAGTTCTATTGTTATGAGATCCTCTGTCTGCAACAGTCGTCCTTTAAAGTTTATCCCCAAACTTCTATCTTTACCTGTGGCTTTGGTTCCTAAACTGCATTATGCCATGTTTACCTTTGGGAAGGACCTTTTGATCTCATGTGCCAGCTCAATTAATCTACTTCCAGAATTCTGTCTTTAACTATAAACAAAAAAGGGATGACATATACCCAAGAACTTTCTTATGAACCTTTGGAGGCGCTCATGTCACCCAACAAAAACTTTTCTAGATCATCATAATACACTCATGTACAGCTCTACGTTTTCGGTGACCATCTGTCGTAGAGATCTTCTGTTTAAGATGCACATTAGAAATTAGTGAGGGTCCACACATCAGTTTTTTTTGTCAAATGTTATTCCTGCACTTCTCAGCTTAGATTATGTCCAATCAAACTAAATGTCTGACAATACAGTTTGCTTATATTTTGTCAACAGAGAAAAAGTGCCACATCCACCCAGTAAAATTCACACTTTACCCACCCACTTACTACATGGCTATTTATATTGTTGTTGCTATAAAACTGTGGAACTGTTGGACTCCCATCACAAACTTGCTGATTGATAACACATTGTGTGATGTGCGATCATAAATTTTTTAAGTCTGTTTTTTGTTGGCGATGGATCCAACAGGTGCAAGCAGTAACTTTGGAGACTTAAGACTCCATGTGTCACCATCCACAAACCCATGAGCAGTCCTCACAAAGGAATAGCCCACAGTCTCCAAGAGTGAAGAACCGCGCCAGGTCACACCAAGAGGATGCTTTGTTATGAATTCACTGGGTTGTGTCAACTCTAAAGCTCTGTTCTAACATACTGAGATTGAAACAACCTCATCTGTGGCACAATGGAGACTGGGTGCTCATGATAATGTGCACATTTTTTTAAAAGCAATTTAGCACAATCATCGCCTTCCTAATCAGATTTTGCTCCCTGCAACTTCTTCATCTTCCCCAAAATTAAAATCCAAGTCAAAATGTTGCTGTTTTGACACAGTGGAGGAGATCCGGTGTTCAGCACAGATGGTTTAATGTGTTTGATACACTTACAGGACTCCCAGGGAGAGCTCAAAGCATGGCAGGAGCACTGGGAGCAGTGTATTGCTGCACAAGAAAACTACTTTGACGAAGATGCTGGCCAAATTTGAATCAGTCTTAGAACATCGCACCTGGCATAAATAAACAGTTTGTTGCAAACAGATATTTATATACCAAATATATGCATAGCAAACTCTGGCATCACCTTCATTCAACGGCATCAAGGTGTACGCTGTAAATCGAGGACACCCCTTGAGGTGGATTAATCACACTCTGTTAGCGTACAGTGTTCTTCATCTGGATCCAAAACCAGAATAGGAACTTGCTGCTGTGTGCCAAACATATATAGTCAATATAGGCCAACTTTGTCTTTCTTAAACTCACCGTAGCTATGATCTTTTAAAAAAAAGCAACCCAAGTCGTAACTCTAAAATGTAAAAACTGAGGGTGAACAAGGACGTCCAGAGTTTATAATAATGTCCTTATTGTGTACTTAAACTCATTTGACTGTCTGCGGGGTAGAAGTATGGAAACACACACACGTCGAACTTTACCTCATCCACGTCATCACAGCTGAAACCATCTCCAGTGTATCCATCAGGACAGGGCCCACATTCAACACCATCTGCTGTCTCTATACAAACATCGTCACGGAAACAGACTCCTGGAGTACACCTTGGTTTCACCACCTCAGTACCACCCAGACCTTTAGGTAAGAGAGACATAACAGATTTGTTTTTTTTATCTGCCATTTCCAATTTCTTTGTTAAACTGAAATATCTTGTTTACTGCTGAGGGGCAGTGATGGTTATTGGAGATCATCTTACCACAGGCCTGACACTCTGAGATGGTGTTTCTGAGAAAGGAGGTTTCTTTAACCTGGAAAGGGTCAAACATAAACACGTTTATATGCAGTTACTCGAGCTGTCAGGGAGGTCAGGGTTGAGGAGGTAGGGATTAAGTGGCCTCAGAGGAACTGTTAGCTAGTTACCTGCTGAATGAGGACGTCTTTCAGCTCATTTATCACCTTTGTTAACTCCAGCATTTGATTGGACAGCTGCTTTGTGTTGACCCCTAAGAGAAAGGGACTGTTATTCTCTGTTTGACTGGAACAGAGGTGGGGGATGCACACCCCTGACTCACACTGTTTTTTATTTCTCTATAGCTCGGATTGTTTTTCTGGGAAACATTTGGCTGTCTTTGTGCACATGCACTTCCACAGACAGAATCTTACCCAGGGTTTGAACAGAGTCTCTTTGCTGGAAATGGCAGTCTTGTAATGAAGCAACATTCTCAAACGAGTCCCCAACCACCAGCTTTAGCTCATCTAAGCTCTCCTGTTAGAATAAAACAAGTCAAAGCAGGCAGCTAAGCCATTTGGAAAACCTACAGAGACATCACTGAGACAGAAACACATTCTTTATTGTATGGAAATGTTCTAATGTGATGGGTCACCTGGTCTCTGGCTTGCATGGTCTTTAGCTCCACCATACCATAGCCTGCTGGCAAACCCTGGAAGGCGGCTGGGAGATCCCTGACTGTCTCCACCAGCCTGCAGTCCAGATGCAGCTCCACCCCGCCTGGCCCCTGCTGCTGCATCCCCCTCAGGTGGAACAACAGTCGGTGCTGCTGGCCGTCTGCCAACACCAGGTTGTTGAAGGTAACAGAGCTCATCCTCTTGTCACTCCGCAGGTAACGTAACACAGCTTTGAGAGGACGTGGCGGTGAATAAGGAACAAAGACAAACAGGAGCTTATTGCATTTAATGAAAAGGGTTCATTCATCTGTATTCTAGCAAGAGAAAAATGTGACGTTAAGCAGGTATGGTGCCATTTTCACCATCTTTGTTTAGCGTGCTAGGGTGTAGCCTTTGCTAATTAGTACTAAAGAAAACATACAACTGAGGATAATGGCGACATTGTTAGCTGTGCAGGAAGACACCTGGACGTAAAGCAAAGTGGAGTCATTTACATTTTGACATCTAGAGTGATCACATAAATGCCCTCCAAATATCATGTCAATCTATTCAAAAGCCTTTGAGATATTTCAATCTGGACCAAAAAGTGAACTGATCGATTGACTTTCCTCCAGCAATAACGCTAGAATGGTTAAAACTTGAAATTCTCATCCTTATTTTTAGCCATCCATCGCTGAGATTTCCTTTCATTTTTCACAGCAATGAATAATCACATATTAAAAGGCCTACATCAATTTTACAAAAGCAATGTCCTGATTACACTCAATAATCCACTAAACTCACTGTGATTCATTTTAATAACTGCTCGACAAAGACTGTGTTTGATGAACGGGCCACGGCAGCAGGGACACTAACTCTAAAAAGTTGCTGCTGATAATTTTTATAATAGTTTTTATTTGGGCTCAAAGCTCTGGTAGTGTTAGTAAAGTTGGTGCAGTTGTAGATTTGTAAAATAGAGGCACAATAGAGCAAAAAAATTAAGACTCTTTAAACACCAACACTAGCTACTCTTGAACAATCCAGTCTAAGAACTGTCTGATGAAGACTAGTCTCACATAGCTAAACCACAGATCGGTCTGACTGCACTTTATTATTATTCTGCTGTTGGGGGAAAATGGTTGACTTTTGTGTATTTCTTTACACTAAATTGCAATCGCTTGGGGAAATGCTAAGCCCAGGATGCAGCAATGGTGTCCCTACAAAATAGCAAAGGGGTGAATTGTTTTGGTGGAACATTTGCACACAGAAAGGCAAGTACTGTAATTAAAATTAACTACAAGAACCGTACAGGCGTCCCTTACTGTAGGATCTAAATTTATACCAAAACTTGCAGTTCAACCTTGCTACTGTCTGCATAGAGATTGTTGTTGTTTCCGATAGTAAAGGCGATTTGAAGGAAAGAAATGGAAGTCCTTTACCTTAAATCTACATCTGGTGAGTCATGCTGGATAAAGACTAACAAGTCTTACTAATGGGTTCATTTTTCAGAGCAAAACTCATTCATTTAGCCAATGCTGTACTGAATTTCCCCTCTCTCTTTTTAATTTTGTTTTTGGTTTCCACAAACTCCTGAGGGAAATATCAGGCTAAATGCTTCTAAATGCTCCACTATGTTCACCAGCGTGTTGCCAGCTGTGTCTTTCTGCTGTCTGGTGTTGGCCAACTCCTGTACAGTCACTTTTTAGAGCGTTTTTTTTTTTTCCCCCCACTAAAAGCAAGTGCAGCTGGAGACAGGGTTGGTAAGAGGGTTATGAGTGAACCTAAACAGTAAAGTTACAAGCCGTAAAAAAATAAAACAATGAGCTGAAAGAGACTGAAATGCTCCGTGGAACAAAGAGAAACTGCAGAGTTTTAGGATAATTCCCTCCTTATGAGATTCTATTGTTATCATAAAAAATATTGATTAGTGCAGCTTTGAACTACCAGAGGCTCTTTCATGTCCTCCTACCTCTGTTGAGCTTCCCCATCACAGTGAACTCAAAGTACTTGCTGTTGTCCCGGGGGTTGTACAGGCCAAACACAGCGGTTCCGGTCTTGGGCTGCAACTTGAAGGAGGTGAGGATGAAAGCCTCATTCACCCCTTGCTCAGCCAGACCCCCCTGCAGCAGATCTGGCAGGCAATCAGGCGAGGTGAGCAGATCATAGACTGTTGACAGTGATAGGGAAGAGAGAAGCAGTAAAGCACATGAGTAATGGATGATGAGATATGAATATTTACAACCTGCAGTCGTGCTCCAATCCCAGAGTAAACACATCCTGAGTCGACAAGAAGATGATGATGATGTTGACCCAGTGTTTGTTGCTCTTGCGAGACGCTGCGTCAATCAGCCTGCGCAAACTTGGCTCGGAGAAAGCACGAGGAGGTGGATTTCTAAGTAAATCAAAGCTATGTGCTGCGACTGTTAGATGCATGATGATTTTATCACTTTTTATTAAGTCTCTGCTAAGAACAGTTTGACATATAAAACGTATTTAAGCTTTCATTTACGGGGCTGTGCTGCATTAACCGACAGGCTGCCGAGTAAGACTGAAATGCAGGAGAGGGGGAGAAGAACACTTGTGCTCATGGTTAGAGTCTCTCTTTAATAAAGTGACTTGGGAGCTGGGCAGGCCACAAGAGGATGTGCAGTGAATCTCTAGTCCACCATCTGCACACATCATGAATACACAAGTACCCTAAAAGCAGTCTGCAAGGTCCTCTGTTGTGAAGGAGCAAAATTGCTCCCAAATGCTCCCAGAGACCGGCCGTTGTCAGCCAAGATTGCCCCAGATGAGATCTCCCCGTCTTTCTTTTATCTCTCTCCACTGCCCCAGGTCCCTGGTGTTTCGTCAGACCTGTGGCATATTTCAATAAAACACACTGGCTTTTAAATACTGCTAAATGGGTCTTAGCCACCGAAAAATGCCTCCCTTTATTATGCTGTCAACTTCATTCCCATTAAAAATTAGATATGAAGGTCTTTTATGTTCATTATTATCAAGATCATCCTTTTAGAAAATTACACAATCAGTGAAAGTCCAAAAGTGAACACAACAGCAAGAGAACAAAGGGCCCTGCTTCGTGTCTCTGGAGTTACTGTAACACCACGAAAACATCTACACACAGGCGCTCACACAAAAGCACACAGTCCCAACGTTCATAAGTCATCTGGACAGAGGGCTTTCTTAGGGGTCAGGCTCGTCTTACACAAGAGACCCTGAAAAAGTGCCTCATTTCACCCCCTGATTAACCTCAGATTTCAAGCTTCATAAAACTAGTTCAGCTGGAAGCCATAAAGTAATCCAGCGTCTTGTTTTTTCCTTAACACCAGCTTATAAATCAGTCACGGTTAGTTTACTATAAAGTGTGCAAATGGTCGGCATTCTTTATTTTAGTGCTTAACAAATGCTTCACACTTGAGGGTTTGTGTGTGGAAAGCTCTGATTTATGGTGTGATGTTTAAAAGTCAGCCATTACCGCTGATGGAGGAATTACATCTTCAACTTTAGCATGTAGTTAACATAAACTGTGAGGTCATGTTTAGCCGTGAGTAATCTAAATAATAGGGACGCGCTGTGTTTCATGGAGGAATATTATGGTCAGTTTAAAGAAGGGAGGACCCAAATGCAGGATGTAGGAGGCGGATGAAAAATGCAAACCTTTGCAAGCAATGCAGACGAGGAGCGGGCAAAACTCCAACAACACAGAGAAGATTTACGAGGAACAAGGCCGAGGGAACAAACTGTAACGATTATGCTCTCGTGTGCATTTTCTGCATGAGACAAAAACATTTTAAATCTGCAATAACAGATTTTTTTTTGTGAGAAGCAGTAAGTTTAGTTGCTTATTTACACATACGGGAGTTTTAGAGCACTGTTGTCAGCTTCCCCTCTTTTAGCTCTGTTTTTGGTTTCCACCACCTCCTCAGTTGCTAAACGCTATGTTCGCCAGCTAGTTGCTCCCTGCGTCTTCCTGCAATCTTATGCCGAGCAGGTACGGGTTTATAGAGGGAACAATTGCCAGAAAACAACGCTATTAAAGCGATGAGAGTGAACCAAACAGGTAAGGTTGTGGGCCAGGTGACTAAACGACAAGCTGAAACTCACTATAAGCTCTTTACAGCCAAATGGAGCTGCAGATTAAGGTAATAATTCTCTATATGAACGACCCCTTTTACCTTGTTTTCACATTGTCATTTGATACATTGTTATTACAAAAATATCGATTAGAGCCGCTGTAATGATGCACTTTGGCTCCGAGCAGCGAGCTTCAAATTCCAGCTCTCAGTGAAGTCATCCATGAGACGTTAATACTGATCAATAACCCCAATAACTCTAACAGACTATAATGCGGGTTTTTTTGCACCTAAAATCTGCTTTAAATTGCTCTAACTCCTTTTAAACACAGTGAATTCCAGTCATGCAGACAATGAGCCATTTGCAAGGGAAATGATAGATGATGAACTCCATTAACGTGGACTTGTTTTATGCGTAACATCAGGTACCCATTGCCAAAAGATTGCGGGGATTAATGGGTGCTGGAGAGGTACGCCATCAATCACCTGGTGTGATTTGTAAGGAGCTGATAAACTATAAACACCGGCGTTTCTACGTGTCGTCTGCAGCTCTGCATTCGTGTGTGTGACCTTGAGCGAAAAGTGTGTGCGAGCGTGAGCGTGTGTGTCAGGAGAGTCTGTGTGACTTGAAGTTCAATATTGCGCCCAGATCATCACTGATTATTCCCATGTGTGTGTCCCAGCTGGGACTTTGTTTGAATTAATACGAGCCAGAAAGCTGAAACCTCCTGAGCTGAAATAATCAAGCAGATCGGTCTAAGATGGATATGAAAATCAGGGTGACTTGACTTCAGTGGAAAGATGGCGGGTTTAAAACTCCAACTTTTCTTCTTTATCTGTGTCTGCTTTCTGTCAGAGACAAAAAAAAATTATTCGACTGCCCCATCTCTCCTACAACTGACAGGGATATTTAGCATTTTATTCATACCTCAGTGAGTATCACACACCATGTCTAATCTTTTGTGTTCTTTGGGTCTGCATATGATATTCTCTTTCACAGTGTCTGCTTCATCCATTATGCATTAAACTCATACATAGTGTGTTAAAATACCGAGTGGTGGAGCCATTAAATCTTTCTTGACAGATAATGAAAATGGAGGATTACATCACAGGCAGGATATCAGAAAAATGCAGCATTCAAAAAAAAAAAAAAGAAAAGAAAAGAAATCCCAGACATCTTTCTTTGTGTTTTGAAATTTAAACAGCAAGAAGAAAACCTAAAAAGATGTTTCCCATTCCTTGAATTTCTGTCATCCCCCAGCAGCAACAAACCACAGCTGTAATCAATGTGACACATTATGTAAAAACTGTAATGACATTTAAATAACTGATATGAAAAACAGATTTAAACACTTCAAATAACACTCACCCAAAGCCTGGGCTTCCACGTGTAAGCACAGTTTTAATAGCAGCTGCGAGGCCAGAATGAGGGCTGTCCAAACACCCATTTTGTCCTTCCAACTGGTCCCAGATCTGCAGTTCCTCTGTAGTGACTTATCAATATGTGACACAGTGGCGGTTTCCCGTATGTCTGTTGTGAGTGGTGCGTCCTTGCCTCCTTTTTAAATCAAAAGTGAGGCAAGACTGACATGTTAAGCCTTAACAGAAGCTGCTGAGTGTTTTTGTGTGTGTGTGTGTCTGAATTGGTGTGTGAAGAAGGGGATCGTAGGAGTCGTATTGAGGGAGGAGCGTCGGGGCCAGAACCTACTTTTAAAACCTTCCTCAGACGGCCCCATGCAGAGAAGGAGTGACCTGGGGAAACTCTTTGCATTGGCTCCCACTGGCTGCTACTTAATTCCCACAGGCTCTTTCACAAATCTACTGTACACGAGCAGCTCCTGATTGACTCCCGTGTTTGGCCACTGACATCATGTTTTGAACCAAACTGAGTCCAGAATATTTTTAGACTTGTGAGTTCATGCTTGGGGGGCAATTTCTGAAAATGGGTTTCCTACCTCCAGCAATCAGACTTGTAGTACTTTTTTTTTTCTTTTTTTTCTTTTCGCACTCTGAGATTCTTTCACTTTCCTTCCAGCGATCAAATGTAACACCTTTCCCATGTGCCCTTGCTTTCCCCTTCCATCCCTGGGCGACGTCAGGAAATGAGCGCTCCGGAGCCTGCGCCTTAACAAGCCGTGTTACGCGGCCGCCAGAGCTTCAGACAAGCTGCCGGCTCATGCGGCCTCCAGGTCGTCAGCATGTCTGGCACCACGCGACCTGCCACATTTGGCAGGGATGGAAAAGCTCACGTCTTAATGATGTTTGTTTTTCTCCTCTTTTCCTTGCCGGTTGTATTTTATTTTGCAAGCCTAATTCCATGGATGGGTAGCTGCCACTGAGCAGAAAAAAAACAGAATCTGTATTAATGATGTTTGAAGCCTTCACTCTTTCAAGTCTCAGTCGCTTTAAGACGATGTTCCTACTTAAAAGGATAAACAGAAGTATCTATAGCAACAAGCAGCAGCAAATGAGTCATAGTTTCCATACATGTGCCACAGTACCACAGGTGTTCCTTGTGGTTTGTCTGCACACAGGCGCTCCGGCTTGCTGTTGTACACTGATATGGACTCCATCCAGTTAGCAACGGGATGCAGAGTTTTATCTGCCCTCTGGTTGGTTTTCAGACTGATCCTTTACAGACGTCGGGGTTCTGGATCGCAGAAAGCCCCACAGACCTCCATGAATGGTCGGCAGCTGCAGCCAGGAGCTCAACAGACCACATCAGTTCGCTGGAGTACCCGGCCTGACTCACATCACGATGCGGTCGATGAGGTCAGACAGTGAACGCTGCAGCTGGCTAGGAGATAAACCCCAAATGTGTCTGACACCATCTCCGGACTATTTTTATTCGTGATATCGATACAGTCAAGTCCTGCGACTCTCACACTCGTAACTCAGCTTAACGTTGTAACAGACACTAAAGATTATAGCGTGGCTGTAACCGCAGTGACAACAAAACGAGCATGACATAGCCAAGCTGAAATTGAGGTTTCATGCAGCATAAAAAGACAGTAAGAGCTGTTTCTGTGCTCAGGGGAGGCCTGACAATTAGCATTTTCCAAAAGCTTTGGACCGTAAAAGAAAACAAGACAAACTGGTCAGAAACTAGAATGATTAAAGGTGCATAATAGGAAGCATGTGGTGCATTAATAGCAAAGCAAAAGAAGATGTTGAATTGTAACCCAAGTAAGAAAAAAAAGAGAAACTTGTACAGCCTAGAAATACTTTAAAAACACTGTTGACGCTTATCGAATCCAGCCAATAAGGAAATTAATCCTCCTGTGCTGTGTCTGTTTCTTATAGATTTTCACCTCAGCATTTCCCTTCATTCATGAACTGATTTATTTTGCACACAAGTCATGTGATTTCTGTTATTCTTCCCCTGGTTTGGTATTGTAGGATCATATATCAAGCTCATTTAAATGAAACTGTCAGTAGTGTGCTGCACAGAAGTGCTTGTATGATTAATTTGTGGACTTTTTATAGTAGTATCACTCACTGTCCCTACAAGTGACTTATAATTTAACATTTTATTCTCTTGGCACACATAAATACACCGAATGTTCCACAGAAGGTACATATAAATATCTATTTTTTTCTCATTAATGTGACATTTTCAGGCGTAATTGAAATTGATTTACTGGTCTAGACTGTGTGGGCAAAGTGTTTTTATGTCACAGAAATTATAGTATTAAAGAAAATAATAATTACATTCACCACATAAAGGTCCCTTCCCACAAGACGTTCTTTCATAAAACGACTTACATCAGTCCTCTTACGTTTGAGGAATGGACACGACTTTTACAGCCACAGCTGGAGGTGACCATAAGTCTTGCTGCTCCTGTGCTGAGTGCTTAAGTGCTCATTACACTGTGGGATGCAGAACCTTACAAGCTCTGCACTGTCTTACCTGATGAAGTTACGTAACAGCCGCCAGTCAGCAAGTCAGAGGGGTCTCTGATCCAACACCTCATTAAATGTGCAGCATCTATCAAAACCTCACCCCGGTCCGGTAGCGGGAACTCGCTCCAAACCCGAAATTACAGCATTAAATTGCCTGAATTTTTGGTATTAGACAGACTGTAACTCTGAACCCAAGGCAGAGGCTTAATAAATGGACCCACATCCTGCAGCATATTTAGTCTGCAAACTCTTGAGCCAAATTGGTATGTCATGGTGGATAAAGCTTCCTGGAATCGTCTAACACGGCGTAGAGGGCCATGAATACAAATTATACATCAAATGTTATAGATTCTAAATTAATCAGAAAATTTATTCGGAGTTAATACGGAACAGAAAATGTTTAGAAATGAGACACAGTTTATTACATTTGTAGCTTTATTTAGTTTCCGGCCTTGAGGTGTTTAAACTGAAGTCGCTGCATTTTGTTTGAGCTGGGTTGCTCAACAGGATTTGTCTAAAACTCAGAAACCATCTATGGAAAATAACAGGAAACAGATGAAACCGTTGCTATATTTTTTCAATTCCATTTACCTGACCGAATCTCTACACATCGCTCTGCGAAATCGCTCAAAACGGCCTCAGTTGTGGACACTGTAACATAAACCTGCCCTTCTTGGGAAAGCACAGCTAGTATTCGAGAAGATTGATGATAGGTGCACAAAGGTATTCTCAGAATAACCTCAGCACAAAGGGGGAACATATCGTCTCTAAAACAACAATGCGGTTTCACCAAATTGCACAGGATTATGCAAGGACACTTAATGAAAGCCCCCGCAAAGCCGCTGGTAAAAGTTGCGGTTGATGATTTTGCCATGTGTAAACTGTGAGTTCATTCTCGGAGCATCTCGGACCATACAGCTGCTCTTTCAGTCACTCACACCAGCTGGATGCATTCATTCCATCTCAGTGAATGTCTCACCTACACCTACACACCTCATACAGATAGAGACGGCCGTAAATCACCACTGGAGATACTTGACACCCAGTCGGCTACGCAGCTCTGAAAACTTCTCTCACTTTTTCACACGAACACCCCCAATGCGACCTTTTTTTCAGTTTTTATGACATTTCTACTTTTTTTTTTTCATTTTGCTTTTTTAGTCTCCCTACTGGCATGGCTGCAGGAAGGAGCGCCGCCACTTTGGTTCAGACTGAAACATCTCAACGAGTACTGGATGGATCGCCCTGAAAATTAGTGCAGATATTTATGTTCCCCAGTGGATGAATCCTATTGACTTTGGTAATCGTCTGACTTCTTGCATTAGGTTTTGCGTGAAGGTTTTTGACATTTTTTGAATGGATTGCCTCTAAATTTTATACAAGTGGCACATTCTTTCCCTGACACATTATTTTACAACTTTCATGACCCCTTGAACTTTTCATCTGCTACTATTACCAGCTCAAAATAGAAACACCTCTTTGGTTCATAAAATACCTTCATCTCCACTTCTGTCTCCTCAGAAATACATTCCTGTAAATCTACTGCATGCTTACATTTTGACATATATTCTGCAATCAACATATCTTTATTTAATTGACTCTTTTTTTTTCTAAACCTGATGAAATACTTTTGGTACCTAAACTTAAACCAACTTCTAACAAGTAGTCACTGTTGTAAATGTGTCAACCAAAGTGGGATATTTTCACAAAACTATTCACATACTTTTGGTGTCCAAACCTAACCAAACAGTGAATGAGACCAAAAATACACAACACTGTAAAGTTAAATATTATGTAATGTCCCCACACTGTGCCTGAACCCGAATACTCGTGCCTGCGTCCTCCCTGTGCAGACTTTGTGGCTCTTCAAGGCTGGAATCCCTTCTTAGTACGTACTTAGTACACAGTTTCACCCTTCAGAAAAATACATTTCTTTCTAAACGTAAATGAGAATGCAGTTTGGTTGCAAAGGAAAGACATTTTCCAGAGACGGGGTTGTCACCTGTCGACTAATGGCATTGCCATCTTTAGCAGCACATTTGCTTAGTGCTCTCTTGGCATTGCCTGACTCCTCCTAACTCAAAAAAATGAGCAAAGATGTGAAGCACAAATGGAGCTGAGCCATGGACTGTGCTACAATTTAACCCACCTGTTATTCAAAGTGGTCACACCATAAGTTTAAGCCGTAATACAAATTAAACAGGAGATCTTTATAAAAATTCATCCCCTGTACACTTGTCAAAAATGAGGAAATAATCTGTAGAGACCAAACTGGTTTTTTGCACCAAGCTGTAAATATTTTTATTTGTGTTGTGAAGTTGAACATCTTCACACGAGACTCTGTGAGGACTGACTCGCTATTGGGGATAACATCTAGTGGCCATTCTATGAACTGCAGCTTTTGGCATTTTGGTGTCGGTTTCACATTTTCAATCCCGGAAATTGCCAATTGGAACATCCTTAAAGAACTGTAGAGTCTTAGGCTTAGTTTATTCTGGAGAACAGCAAGTTTGTAACATTCTTTGTAGCTGTTATGAAGAGCCAAACTCAAAGACGGAGTGAAAAGTCATACAGCGATCACAGAGCAGGGAGATGCGGTGTTATTTAAATAAGCAGATAAGGACACACATTTTCAGGCAGTTTGTCCTGGAAGGAATTCATAGAGGGCTGCTCACGGGGACTGTGACATAGATGTGTAATGAAGCAAAAAGGGAGCTGAGGGAGAAGTTTAGCCTCCTTTCTCACTTCTACACAGCAGATCACTCACAGCGAACGTCAGCTTGTAGGCTTCAGAAAGTTTCAGCAAATGGTCCACACAGACGCCCCTATTGTGACGTGAGGAAGGTGTTGTGGGAGGAGGGCTCTGAAGATATTTGATCATCAAACAGGCTGTTCTTAGGAAGCACACTGAAGGCATTAGTCTTGATATAATAAACACACAGTAGTACAAAATGTGACAAATATCCCCTTTTACTCAACTCCTCAGTGGGCACACAGAGCTTTTTTTCATAGCGAAGCACGCATAGGACAATTTCTTCCGAATGTTAGGACAAAACACACCCACACTTTATTGAGCTGCTTGTTTACACAGAACTAACAGCGGTGCATTGTGTTCCATTGAGCCCTATTCCAGGTGCTCTCATTAATCCTTCATACTCCTGGCACATTGAGACCAAACATGTCCGGACTAGAGAGGTCCGCCGTACAGTGGGAAACAACGCGGTGGGAGAGAGTACACAGGGTCATTTGTTCAGACGCAGCACAGTTCGCGGCCACGTCTGTGCCATGCTCAGCCGGCGTGATTGACGAGGAAGAAAGGGGAACGCGCATAAGAGGAGGAGAGGGAAGACAGCACGTGGAAGCAATTATTGCCCCTTCCTGGTGTGTAATCTGGCACTGCAGATACAAGATGACAAGCACATGTTTGAGTACATGACAGGGGGGGAAAAAAAAAAAAAAAGACACAGAGCAAATCATTCTTGTACACAAAGGAACTTCTTTCACTCTCCCTGTTCCACCTCCGTGCCTTGTCAGATATTAGGCTGATTAGTCAAATTGCTGCTGTGTTCTCAAGAGTGACGGAGAATATGAAAAATGCAAAAACTCTCTGTTTGCAAATGTTACCGGCGGGGCATTCATTGTGCCTCCTGAATGCCAGATTACATCTGAAGAGCCGCGGTGATCTCCCTCAACAAACATTCATTTCAGAATTATTAAAGCAAATATCAATTTTTAGAAATGAACGTGTTTATTATGCACGAGTGTCGCTATTTGAGCCCATACAAGGCGAGCGAGAAGTTTTTCACTGTTGTGTGGGAACGTGCTGGCTTGGTAAGCTGTACGCGATTATGTGTCCGATTTCCGAGTACGTCATTGTGTTCTGTGGAACTATAACCTACTATTCCTCATAATAAGTGGTTCGCGAGGGGGAAGTGGGCCACATGTGGTAAAGTCAAGCTACTTGAGATGGAGGCTCAAATTAGTGACCTTGTTATAATGTTGAGGCTCAGACGTCGTGCCAGTTTAACCGAATTCTTTTGTCACATCCAAAACTCTTTGAAACTGTACTCTCTATTTCCTGTCTAGCGCTATAGGAGCTGGGAGATAATGCATTTCCCAGAGAGGCAGATGTCCGATCTCTAAAGTGCAGTCCAGGAAATGAACAGATTTCGTGCACATTCTGTCTCGGCTTCAGTCTCCTCCACCTTCTACAACAGGATTTGGGGTTTCTTTCGTAACACCAGCTGCTAAAACCCGTGTTTATCACCCTATACCACATGTATCCACGTACGTCTACTGGTTCACTTTAATGCTGATGGAAAAATCCCAGCTGGTGTTCAGTGTAGTAATCGTCCCCCTTTTTAGAGAGGGTATTACAAGGGTCGACAGATCTTAACATGGTCCCCTGCTATGCAAAGTCCCAAGGGTTCACAGAGACGGGGGATGAAACTATGTGGGAACATGATGATTTACAACAGCCTGTCCCACCTGTGACTGCCTGCTTATCCCAAGCTGAGGATAAATAGTTTGGAAGGTTGAACCAGAGCCAATCCACGGATCAAAACTGATGTCCTAAACAACCGTTCACTTACTTTTATAGTTTTCACTCTTATTTCTATCCGTTGAATTGATTTAGATCCGGGCCTTTACGCTGCAACATCGTTTGACAGGTTAAAAAACAATCACACACACTGTTAAGAAGCCAACAGAAATCATTATTTATTCACATTAATTAGACACTCAGCCCAGTCAGAATCAGACAAAAACATGTCAACAGTAGTGGATGAATGCTCAAGAGATTTTGGTTAAAAGTAACATAGTACACTTTGTCATGTGATGTACTTACGTTTAATTTTAAGGTACTGCACTGCATTTCCATTTTCTGAACACTTATATTTTTGCTTTCCTACCATTAACAGGAAAAATATTGTACTTTTTACTCTTACTTTTAAGATACTCTCCTGTTATCTTTACTTTAGCGATGAATATAAAATATAATCAACTAATAAATTACTTTGTCTTACCATGTGTGACTATGTCTAAAATGTTATGGATCCCTTGGTGAATTTTACAAGCTACCCAGAAGTGATTATTAACCTTTGACTATTAAAAACATTAAAATCATGTACACATAACAATAAGTTATTTTAAAATTTGCTCTTTTGTTTAAGAAACTGTTATGACTACAGGACTTCTACAAGTAACAAACTGTTCCTACACTGTAGCATTACTACTTCCATTGAAATAGATGAAGCTTACTGATTTTTGGTGTCTGTGTGTAGATATATATTTATCACGTTGCCCTACAGGGAAACTTGTCAGCACCCTTGTAAACAGCGTCCTAATGCACATTCACGCAGGTACCTACACTGTCAGCTTGTTAGTGTTTAATGAGGCATATTTACATGTGTAAAAACAAGTAAATTGCCTATAATTATAGACTCAACACTTCTGTTTCTAATAGTTTTCTCTAATTGTGCTTATTTTATTTGAATTTGTGAATGTAAGGTAATGTATAACATTTTTTAATAATATTTCAGTCTTCTTTAAAAAAAAAAAGAAATTTCATGGTTATTTATAGGGGCTGCAAGGTGGGTCGGTGGTTTGCATCGTTGCCTCACAGCAAGAAGGTTCGCATCCTGGCGAGGACACCCAGGATCTTTCTGCGTGGAGTTTGCATGTTCTCCCCTCCAGCGTGGGTTCTCTCCGAGTTCTCCAGCTTCCTCCCACAAGGTCCAAAAGCATGTTGAGGTTAATTGGTGATTCTAAATTGTCGTGTGAATGTGAGTGTGCTTGGTTGTCTGTCTCTAAGTGTAGCCCTGTGATAGACTGGTGACCTGTCCAGGGTGTCCCCTGCCTTCACCCTAAGTCCGCTGGGATAGGCTCCAGCCCCCCTGCGACCCCAGTGAGGATTAAACGGTTTATAGATAATGGATGGTTATTTATGGCATTTTACATTAGACTGTCTATTTTTGAAGTTTCATTGATGTTTTCATGTATCTCAAAAACTATGCTAAAAATCTAATTCAAAACTAGTGCTGCCAACTGGTCCAACAGTTTGTAAAATGCAAATCATCTGCGTTCAGTGAATGTGTCTCAGACCACGTCCATGTCTGGAAGGTCCAGTCATTGCTGAATCAGTACTCTTGGCAATAACCACACCATGAAGACCAACAAACACTCCAAGCAACTCTGTAGAAAGATTCTGGAAACGCATGAGTCAGAAGATGGATACAAGAACATTTTTAAGTCACTGAACATCCCTTGGAGTGCAGCTGAAGAAATGGAAAGAATATGACACACGAGTAAGTCGGCCATCAACCAAAACTTTGTGACCGTACAAGAGAGAGACTTGTAAGGAAGGCCACCATGACTTCTGTGATGGTGTTATGAGTGAGCTAGTATTCACCTCCATGCTTCACTGTGGGGATGGTGTGTTTGGTGTTCGCCAAACATAGCATCTAGTGTGATGACTAAAAGACTAAGCCGTATCCAGCTGATTTCAGAGTCTCACACGTGCTTTCTGGTGAATTTAATATTGGAAAATAATATAGCTTTTTTCAATAGTGGCTTTGTGACAGATGATTTTTTTTTTTATTAAGAAGCTGCAGGTGTCATTAAAAAAAAAAGTTTTAGAAACAGTAGAAATTCATCTTTAAATTGTCTTGCATGTCAAAAAGGGCTATTAAAAATGTCTTGTTGGAGATATTAACGTTTGTTTTTAAAAATGGCTGAAAAAAAACTTTAAAAAATGTAAAATGTATTCGTAAGTGAAGAAGTTATCAGGATCGTTGATCCGCTCATTCAGACTTGAGTAGTGATCGTGATTGATTGCTCATGCCTGCGGAGGCCGGAAGGGGGAGCTCTCTGCCGCGATGCTCTGTTCGGTCTGAAGCTGTCAGAGGAAGCGTCGCGTGTCCTGAGTATTCTTCCTCATGTCCCCTTCTTCAGGTATGAAGCGTTTAAAATGTGATTGTGAAAATGTTTAAATATGTTTTATTAATGTGCCGAACGAGATGAGAGCGGTTTTGGAGCATTTTTCTGCTTTTGAAGTTGTTGAAATGTATAAATAAGTTTTCTGCTAAACAGCTAGCCAAAACGCATTTTAGCCGTGACTAGCATGAGTGCTAGCAGCACAGCAGCTGTATGTGGGGAGTATTCATAAATAGGACAAACATGCTCAGTTTGAGATTGTGTTTTTGGAAGTGAATGTGCGCTTCTGTTTATTTCAGACACATGGCTATGGTTTGTACAGCGCTGATTATTTTCAAGTCGTTTATGGTCATTTGTTACTGATACTGATCAAACATGTTTTGATATAAGTACCTAGTTACTTAAAGAAAATTTATATTTTTAATTTTTTGTTATTTATCGTGAATAAATCCGGACTGAAGCTGTGAGAGGAAGCATGGCCTGTCCTGAGTATTCTTCCTCATATCCCTTCTTCAGGCCGTACCAGCTTTCTCTTTGCTACTCTCCCATAAAGCTTCGAATGGTGAAGAACAATCAACAGTTGTTGTATGCGCAGCCTTTCCCATTTCAGCCGCTGAAGCTGATAACTCCTTCAGGGGAGTCATAGGTGTCTTGGTGGCCTTCCTTGCTGGTCTCTTTTTGCACAGTCACTCAGTTTTTGAGTTATCCAGTGACTGGGAAACTTTCTTGTATCTATCCTCTGACTTATGCTTTTCAATAACCTTTTGAAAGAGCTGCTCGGAGAGTTAATTCGTCTTGACGGTGTAGTTATAACCAGGAGTACTGCTTTAACAGTAACCGAACGGTCTTTGTACTAAATCGCTCAAGACACATTCACTGCCCTCAGGTGATCTTCATTTCAGTAATTGTCTGATTTCTAGCACCAGTTGGCTGCACCTGTGTTGAATTAGTCACTTTATAGGAGGTACATACTTGAGCAATCTCTTTTTTTACATTTTATATTTTTAATAGATTGACATTACTTTGTAGAAACCTGTTTTCACTTTGACATGAAAGAGTATTCAATGTTAAAAAGCAATAAAAGGGGAAAACTTCCAAGGGGGTGAATACTTTTTATAGGTGTTGTAATGTTATGGACAAATACTTCCCATTACAGTACTTGTTGACAAAACAAACACTGGTATTAGTCTCTCTGCACTGAAAACTGTGCACCCACTGTAAATAAAGCAGGTCAAAGCTTAACCAAAAGGTCACTCTGTAAACCATCCTGGCTGCAAAAATTCTAAAAATGATTCAAATGTTAGCCATGTTTTTTTTGGTTTTAACATGTAGCGATACACTAGAATGAGAATATTTTTCTAAAGCTTAAATTACAACATTGTATATCATAAATGAACCAAATGATTTGGCTAATTAAACTTGGTAGATGAACATTTTTCATCGACCAACTTTCCTTTTGCTCGCTGTCGTGTAAAAGCGATGCCAAAACATGTACTCGCCATAGATTCCTTGTGTGCACGTGAGTGTGTTACGTGCGGTCGCCTGTGAATGGAAACCAGGTGCTTTTGTGCTCCGCCAAGGCAGGCTTGTTGTTGCATCGTCAGCTCGGTGCGTCTAGGAGTAGCTTAACGAGCTCAGCAGGACCTCTCACATCAAACACCGCGCTAATGGCTGATAAACTCATTGGGCTCGGCCAAGCTGGACAACAAATGGGCACGTTTACATCCAAGGCAGCACAGCAAAGCCTCAGTGTGCTTCTCAGACCCTCCATTCAAAATCCGGGCCAACTATTTTCATGAGATGTTAAGAGGAAACGGCTTCCTGGTTTATGGGAAAGCAATAAAATGTTAAATCCATGACGGGTCAAAGCAGCAGCTTGTTGAAAAAAAAGAGAAAAGGAAGACTTATGTGAGGTAAGGGACGACAAAGGCAGATGGAAAGAGACACGCTGGTGTGACGTCATATTTCTGAAAGAGTTCGGTTAGACAAGAGGAAGAGTCATCGCTGGTGCGTGAAAAAACACCAGCGAAACGCACGCCAGAGAGCTTATCAGGACAAACCGCCAGACTGATTTAGAGTGATGTACCTCATATGGAAACAGGAAGAAATTTTAGGCAGCTGTTGTGGTTCATTTACAGGTTGTTAACAACGCATTAGCTTGTAAAATTCGTTCATTTTTGTTGTCTATAGCTGCCTACAAATAACCTCCAGACAAGCGAAACTAAAAATATTTATTGTGTTGTGCTTACTTCAGCAAATCTTTGTGCTTTGTCGGCTGAAAGTGCTTCACTTTCCCCGCATTTATTAAAACGGACGAGCATGTGTACATTAAATACTGCCAGGATGAGCGTGGAAGAGAAGAACAAAAGACCCAGGAGGCACATTAAGGTTTCGAGGAGTGAAGTTTAATGGGATCATGATTGTCTTTGTCGGAGGTCAAATATTTAATTGGTTTATGGGACAAAAAGCACAACCAGAGCCACTCCTACATTCACTCAGCCAACTAAAACTCTCTACATTAGATTCACCATCAGGGCAGACAAAAACCCAAGAACCACTTTTAGCAGCTCAGTCGTACAGAGGGTCATTACTTTTGACAAATGACAGACATTTTGCTTTTTCAAAGGTTGGGAGAATGGCTACCACATATTAGCTTTCTCATTTTGTCGGAACACACCGTTCCCAACGAAGCGTTTTCATCTCCTCCTATCAAAGGGATTTATTGTTCTAGCCGGGCAAAACGCTCTTTCTCTCCTCTCTCTTGTATCAGGGCAATCTCTCCCCTCTGATTATGCTTCAGCTGGTTGAGATCAGTGTTACTCTGTGGGAGAGTAAAAGTGACCTCAGTCTGACTCATTGGTCGACATCCATCCGCTCCCCGGGCCCTACGACATGCACAGACTGACAAAGAGGCTGATGGAAAGGACGGACAGAGTACTGCTGGGTGGACGGACAAACAGAGAGACGGAGGTACAGACAGGCAGGGTCCTATGTTTGCCCCATGACGAAGGAAGGAGGCAAATTAGTGCGGTAGAGAGGGCGGACTGTGACCTTATTGGCCAGACTGTTAGCGAATAGGGGCACGGGCCTACAGCCGACGTCACAGCGTGCTGGTTGTGGAAGCAGCCAATCGCTTTCCTATGTAGATCCTAAAAGGAGGAAAGAGAAAAGCAGGAGTCAATGATGGACACTTCGCCTTACTTATCGAGCCTTGGTAGCCATAATTAGGAATGGCAGGATTTTAGCCTTTTCCAAACCTCAAAACACAGAAATAGTAAGAAATGGAATAAACAGAGTCTTTATTTGCTCTAGCATGAGCTAACGAACTGCATTAATTTATGAAGCTTTGGATTATGTAATATCAATATTACATAAAACAACCTTGTTCACTAATAGCCCATTTACTGTGTAGTGTTCCCCCACCAGCCAGTCCAGGATGCTATTAAAGTTTAATCTAAGGTTGGCACTTCTGTCTTGCTCTTTGCAGAGAGGTAAAGTTAAACTGCCAAACGTTAAAAATATAGCAAGTAGTTTTTGTTTTTTTTTCATTCAATATGCAACAAGCAATATTCGCAAAAGAAACATCAACAGAGGAGCCGACTTCATAGAAGAGACGCATTAGTTTAGTCGTGTCTGTGAGACGCTTCAGAGAGAACAACAGGAAAGTGGAAAAAAAAAAAAGCTTTAGAAAAGAGTCCCTGTGAGTTATGAACCGAGTTCCGATGACAAGGACCTGCTTTACTGCACCTGAAACTTTTTCATTGGAGCTGCAGTTTTTTGCTCACAAAGTATTCATTGTTTAACCCTTCCTTTAACCAGGCTGTGTCTGTTTTTAAGAAGAAACCCAGCAGAAACTTTTTTTCCCCGTCTTTTTTTTTTTGGATTCCGATAAAAGATTGCACTGAGTTACAGAAGCTTGTGGATCTAGAGGATAGTCTGGACATGACGTCAGGACTTCAGCTCAGTACATCGTTGCCAGATGTACAGTAATTATTGCATTTGTACAATAACTTTGCCTTCTGTACGATGTACAGTCAATAATGCTACAAGCCTCATCATGTAAAATAACTCAATCATTTTATGATACGCAGTATTAGTCGATGTAATCAGTCTGGCCAAACTCATTAAAAATGCATCAGGCATCTGTGTTTAATGCATCTCTTGTCACATGACGTCTTTCCAGCCAATCATGGTTGTCGAGAAGATAAATGCGACAACAAAGGTTACAGGTGGAGCTGATTAGATAAAGAAGTTGTTTTTTTTTAGTGTACATGTAGATGGATTGTTATAGTTTACTATTGCAGCCTTTAGTTTAGTGAAGAGATTTTAGTTTTTTGGGGTTTTTTTGTGTTTTTTATTTGATTGCATCCCAAAAGACTACCGCCTACCACACATCATATAAGTCTGCACTTCAAAATGAAAGTTTATTTTCTTAAACACTGTGGCTAGATTTTCAGGAGTATTAAAAAGTTGTTCATCTAAATATGTGGTTTCTGAAAATGCAGATTTTTGCCTATTTGTTCTCTTGGTTGTAACTTGTGAACAGTAATTTTCATAAAAATATCTGAATTTTGAGCCTGTGATACAACACAGTAAAACAATTAAACATCTGGTAAGGCTATCTCCGTGTTAGATTCATAGTCTTAGGCTAGACATAGTACAACATGTGCTAATCAAATCCATATCCTGCATATAACAAACAGATGTAACCACCCACTGATTTGTGGAATGCTGTTTTGAGGCCATGAGTTTAGGATTTAACTGTTTATTTTACTAAAAAAGAAACCAGAATTTAATAAATTAACAGCATACTTTATTGACGGAGGCTTAAAACTAGCAATTTAGACTATAAACTCCTTAATAAAATGTTTACTGAGGTAAAAGATCAAGTAGGAATCAGGGTCATTTTCTCAAAGATGTGTATACAAATAGACTTCTGTTTGTATTCAGAGGAGTCGCCCCCTGCTGGCTGTTAGAAAGAATGCAGGGTCAGGACACTTCACATTGACGTCACATTTTTGAACCGGACACAACTTCCATATTTTCTATACAGTCCATGAGCAAACCAGATGTGCGTGCTCATGCTAAAAGCATTTTCTAGTAAAAGTTTAAACATACTGTTTGAAAAATCAAAAAGGAAGCCAGGCAGGGAAACCAGACAATGTAAGAATAGAATAACGTACTCTCACATTGTTTCCTATTATGAGACCATACTATTAGCTCTGTGTTTACTTCATTTCCTTCCCCGTCAATATGAATCATACTCACCCAACTCCAAGTGTGAGCAGGTGTGAAGCCAGCAGCGAAGGGACAAGGATGAGGAGGACATCGGATGAGAAGAGTCCCCTCTTCATCACCTCTGTCTTCCTAACGCTGAGGGAGCTCGGCTGCTTCGGGTGCTGAAACACAAACTCTCTGCAGCGAGAGAAGAGAGGAGAGGAGTCGGAGATAAGAGATGCAGGAGGACGGAAGATTGAAAGGGAGAGAAATAAACAGAGATAATGAGAGCACAAGAGAGAAGACTGAGGATGCAAGAAAAATACTGAGAGCCTGAGACCACTGAGAACTGCTACCTGTCAAACAGACTTATTTTATTGCGGGAGATTAAATGTCAAGTGCAGCAGAGTAAATAAAAATGAGGACGCTTCATGTGCTTCAAAGGTATAATCCATAAACAAAACAAAAATACACAACGTGCTGCTGAAGTTAAACTGAACAAACACACTAGACAATCAGTAGTTTTGTGATGTTTTGAAAGTATACCAGGCCTATTTGTGCAACTTTAAAGAAAGAAAAAGTGCTCATTTGTGTTTATTTATATCCCTTTAAATGCATATGAATAGATTATTTAGGAGATTCTCAGGTTAAACCCTTTACTGAAAAACTCTGTAAAGCCACACTTTTGGGATTTTGTGCAAACAGAATAGATAGAACATGTTAATTTGTGATCAGTCGGCAGATTTTTGGTCACCTGCTTTCAATCTTTACACTAAATTAAGCCAATTGCCTCCCGGCTGAATCCTCTGACAGCGCAGGCATGCAGTAAAAAATATCACAGCAAACATAAGCAAAACAGTAAAACTTAAAGGAGCCGGTCTTACTTTGGTGGCATATTTTCAGGTCTACTGGACCAATCCCACACCCAGTCAGTGTCCGCCCGTCGCTCAGCTTCCTCCTGCAACGTCGATCAAGGATCAGACGGTTTGAAAGAAGATCACATTAAGGCCAGTTGAAACCAGCGATGCTACTGTGAAATGAGCAAATCTGAACAACATTTAACACAAACAACAGCTTGCAGAAAACTAAAAGAAGCTCAGTTGATTCTCTCTTGGATACCACAGCATTAGGACTTTTTTTCCCCCCTCAGTTCCCAAATAATTTGTCACGTAAATGCAAAATATACACTCTGGTATTGATTACCTATCTCCAGCAAGTGGAGTTTTAAGCTGCACTGAAATGATCCCTTTGTGCTTTGCAAGCTGCTCAATAATTTAACACATAATGCAGTGTAACTACTTTATGGGATTTATAGCTATAAACAACGTGCTTGTTTTTGTCACAGCAAAATGAAACGTCTGTGTCGGTTGTTTGTCTGATTTGCTTTACAGATTGCACAAAGCAGGATGAATTCGAACACCGCATGTTGAATGAATGGATACCTGTATGGTCACGCAGTCGCTGTCCTGCTCGCTACCGGGTCTCGGAGAACTGGTGGACTGCGGAGTCGTGGCCTGCGGAGGACTGTGGACGGAAGACAATGCGGGCTCAGTATCAAGACACAGACCGAGTGCGGCGGCGTAATAATTCTACATTCTCGGTAAAACAAACAAAAACAGAGAAAGCAAACAGACGTTGTGAAAAACAAGCAAAGTTCCTCTGAGCGCAGAATAAACCTCATTACTGTGCAAATGATTTCTACACCTCGCTGTGCAGCTCAGGCTCCCGTCCTCGCTCCAACCCCCCCGAACAAAACAAAACAACAACAACAACAAAAAAAAAGAGTCCATACTAACAGACTGCATCATTACCTGTCTCTACTCCTCTCGCACTCCAGCTGTGCCTCCAGAAGGATCCTCTCCAGCTCCCCCTGCAGGGCCGAGGAGATGCTGTCCTGCGGCCCTGTCAGACTCTCCCTGCGGCTCACGGCTGCGATCAGCTCCTCCAGCTCGACCCAGGAGCCTGACCGGGAAAACAGCAACGCAAAGGGCAGTGAGTTTGCGCTGATGCTCGAGGAAGCAGAAACAGTTTTGCGAATGTACAGACTGCGGTGAGCCAGAGAGGAGTCATGATGCAGTGTTGTTTACACTGAGTCACATTTATTGACCTTCGACCTTCTACTGAGATTTGGCTGTAATTTCCTTTTAAATATTGGCAAGATATTAGTGTTTAGCATTATTTAATCGTCTGAACCCAAAAACCTGCTGTCAGGTTTGAAGGGCCTGTTTACTTTTTTAAAAAATCACCAAAAATACACCATTTTGTCAGAGCTACAAACTGCAACAGAACAAATCCTCAGATAAATCCTGTCCAGCTTTCTAACAGTTTTTGACCTGCTCATCTGTGACATGTTATTTTGTCTACAAATTGATTTCTATCTGAGTTAAAATTATGATATTTCATGGAAGTCACTTTATCCCAAACATGCCTCGCAGCAAGAAGGTTGCTGGTTCGCGTGGAGCTTGCATGTTCTCCCCGTGCAGCGTGGGTTCTCTCCGGGTTCTCTGGCTTCCTCCCACACAGTCCAAAAACATGTTGAGGCTAATTGGTGATCCAGAATTGTCCGTAGGTGTGAATGTGGGTGTCCCCTGCCTTCACCCTAAGTTAGCTGGGATAGACTCCAGCCCCCCCATGACCCTAGTGAGGATTAAGCGGTGTATAGATAATGGATGGATAGATGTCTTGATCACTGATTTGCCAAAAGTTAGCGGTTTCTAATGATCAGATTTTGTATTTAATTATTATTTTTATAAAAATCTACACTAATTGATGCAACTGTGAAGCCATGACTGAATCAGCAACAAAAATTCCTGGACTTTTTGACTGAACTGCAGGCTGTGTTTATACAGATAAAAACAAGAATGGAAATAAATTAAAACTAGCACCATATATATATACAACGTAGAGTCTTATCACCAGTGTTGGTGACACCTGTGGGCACTTTGAAAAACATGTGCATGCACCTTTTTTTCCAGATTTTTTTTGCAAAAAATTATCAAAGAAATTCAAATGTAGTTTTTCCTTTTTGATGATTTACAGCATTCTAGTGTCACACTGGACAAAGGACATCTTTGAGCTTTTTCTACTTCTACTCATTTCCATAGAGGTGTCAGACTTTATGTTGTAGTAAAAAATTAGCTCCTCATGAAAAAGAAAATGTGGCAGGAGCCAAACAGGGCAGCTCTGAAAGTGTTTGTGTGACTTTATCAATACAGTGCAACCAAGTTAATCATTTTTAATGGAAAAGATACTTATTGATGAATTATAAATTTTCTATGAGTTTTGCAGTTCTCTTCCTGAACACAAACATTCCAACTTTCGATTTTTGGACTTAAATCTTGTTTTATTTTCCCAATGATTTAAATTTATATTGTCCAAATTACTGTTGTTTTTTCATCATACCAGCTCATCCGATTTTCCTTTGTTTCAATGCGTAACCAATGCATCATTCATTGCGTCCAAATAACCCACCAAAATCCCTTCATGAGGCTTAAAATGATGCAAGAACCCCTACTTCACTGATCCACAAGCACTGAAGATTACGGTTCGAGCAAATGCAACATAGCAAGACCGATATCAGTCATATCACTGAGCTCTGAAGGACACATGTGGCGGCGTGTTGGCTTAAAATGTCACGGCTTCAGTGTGGCGCTGACAGCGAATGAAGACGTGCGCGTTGCTGTGCGCTGACATATGGTGACTTATAAGAAGCGCCGCAGACGCCCCGATGTGACATTAGGTGACCCGAGCGACGCTGACATCCAGCTGTGTGGCGCATAACACATTCACACACACACAAACAAGACGTGTGTTTCATTCTATCAATGGAAAACATACGCAACACATGAATGAATGGACACGCAGGTTCACAGGGTACAGATCAGGAGGAGATTTACACGCACACACGCACGCTGCTGTGTATGGCGTGCACACACCCACAGCTAAACAGTAGGGCAGGGCTAACTCGGGCTGACAGCATGTTTGCTTACGTAAGATCTTATTTCTGTTAGAGATTAGCCATTCGCCCTCTCCCTTCCTCCCCTTGTTTCTCTCTTGTCATGCCGCCTGCATCTCACCCTGACACAGGCGGCATGCACAAAATATCTCACCTCATCTGCCTACCAGAGTATCCTTCCGTCTCATCCGATCTCTCTAATCTTTGCTTTACGCCGGTTTATGACACCACTGTGCGATCACACAAACAGCAGCAGAGGCATGAGTGGGCTCAGTGCTGCAGGAAAGGGTGGGAGAGAGAGAGGGAGAGGGGGGGAGAGAGAAGGGGGGAGAGGGAGGGCAGAGGAAACTGTGCCATTGCCCTAGTTATTTTCCTACAGAGGGGAGTTATGACATAACAACTGCCTTGCTGCCTGACTTATCTATCTGTCGCCATTCTGCAGCACTAAATCAGTTTCTATGGTGCAATCCTGTACACATTCATCTGTGCCACTGCCAGATCAGCTTTATGTAACGTGGACACGGGCTGGATGCTAAAAGACTCAATGAAGCGCGGCGCAGCACATTCATTTTGGCTTTGCCGGGGTTATGAATGCCTGTTGTCCAGTTTATGGACTGGAAGGAGGAATTATCGGGGTGTGAGGTGGGCTCAGAGGAGAGGAGTGCAGTTTGAATGTTGTCCCAGATTTATGGCTTACATGAGAAAGTCCAAAAAGACCATTAAGGACAACTGCAAGAGTGTTTCCATCCCCCAAGTGGAAACAAGATAAATTGAATTAAAAAAAAAAAAAAAGTTTTACTCTTTGCTGAGGTGGAAAATTTGCGGCGCAAATCGATTTGAAAAACTAAATTTCCACATTGTTTACATTCATTGAAAGCCTCACAGGTGCTCTTTTCTGCTTCGGGGGGATTTTATGGCACCAAATTTTGAATTTGCATCGAGCTCCTGATGTTTGATTAGCAGCAGTGAACGGAAAGCATCTTCTCTTGCTAGTTTTTCTGGAAATTTCTTTGTTTAATTAACACATTAAACTTGAAAGCAGGGCGAAATTATTAGTGTAGAAGATGTTACAAGCTTCCTGTAATGGATCTGAGCCAGATTATTCCACATACTCTGTATTGTACTATAAGGAAATGGCAGCACAGAAATACCAAACGAAAGTAAAGGATATTAGAAAACATTGTCACCTGACCTAACCTGAACCCTGAACCCTGAACTTCCCACCCCAAACTGCTGCGTCGACGGACACGGCTAGGGGAAGTTATCGAGACAGATCTCACAAACCTAACCCTGACGTTTATTTTTCAGTTGGTAGTTTCACTATTTATTGTCAGACAAGCTGCTATCACTATTGAATTTTCAGTTTTGGCATAAAAAAAAAAATATCAAAAACCCCCAGCCTGGGTCACCAAGAAGTCAAACGTCAGGCCCAGTCACATCCATTCAGTCCCTCCAGCTCCACATGTTTCAAAGAGCATCTTCTGTGCCAAGCAATGTGCAGCCAGCACAGTGGAGCTATAAGTGTCAGAAAATCTCCACGAGCTTAATTGGCTTACAGAGATACAAACAGGTGAGTCAGGGAATCCGTTTACACAATGACAGTGTCAGTGGCAACAACAATGACAAGTATAAACCTGGCAGTGGCTTCTTCTTATGTGTGTTTTCATCCTGTCACAGCTGCCCTCAGCAGCCTGGCAGCCTGTCACCATCAATGCACTGCGCCCATCAGCAGCTGCACATCATCACACCTGAGTGGACCAACCGCTCGCACTGTTTACCCACACTGTTGACATTTTGCATTTGGAAACGAGCGCGCAGATTCGAGCCGTTTGCGCACGGAATTGGCGCACGATCTCAGCAGAAACCTTTCGCTGCGAGGCTACAGAAGGCAAATATTGAACTTGAGACAACAGTTACAGCCGTGTGGGTCTGTGCGCCACCATCACTCACCGTACAGTCCGTCTTCTGGTGACTGTGAGCCGGACATGTTTTTGGGTTTTGTTTTTTTTTGTTTTTTTTTACGCGCCGGAGGATGAAGCTGGAGATGCGGAGGGATGCTGCTGCTGCTGCTGCTGCTGCTGTCTGTCACCGAGGAGGACGAAGCAGGACGCGAGTGCGGTTTTCTGCCCCGAACCCGTTTCTCTCGATCTCTGTTGTGTTTTGTTGTGATCTAAAAAGGACACCGGGCACCGACGCTGCGTTAATCCGCTCCCCTCCTCCTCCCTCCTCTCCTCCCTCCTCCCCCCTCTGTTTCCCACGTGTCAGAGGGAAGGAGGTAAACAAACAGGCTGGGATGAGCTCAGCAGGTAAAAAGCCACAACAAGGTGCAGGACAGGGCTCTGAATGCAGCCCTGCACTGAAACCACTGCTCTGATGTTACCTCTGAGCTCAACATTATGACATGAAATATAGTGAATGCTTGTAAAAGGAGATGCTTTCTGAAAATATGTATTCTGGAGCAGAATCATTCCAGTGCCTGAGCTCTCATACAACCCTACCAGCAATAACCCCATTTCTACTACACACAGTACAAACAATGAAGACTAATACAACCCCACATCACTCCAGCTCAAACATAATATGTCCTGAGAGCACTGTTTACAGACACTACTGGTAAAATGGGAAACCTCATAAAAACAAAACAAAAGAACGAAGTAATTAAAGAAGATAATGAAAATACTACACAAATACTACTGCAAATTATTTAGCATTTATTTGCTTTTCTGATTTTTAAAAATGTATTTATTGTTTAGGTTTTTAAAACTAATTTTACCTCAACCACCACACAAGCCTGCCTATTCATTCACTGAAAAATATGCATATATTTAATATTTTCATTTAAAAAAAATCATATACATGTTAACAGATGAAGGGTTCATTTGCAAAACCAGATAACTCCACCTTCTCAAACCTTCAGAAAACCCATTTTTCCGTCGTCTACCTGAGACAATATCAATCAAACTTAAGTTATCTCTGTTTTTGTCATGTCATTTCTGAGTCAAATCCACTCAGCTTCAGTTTGATTGACATTATCTCAAGCAAACAAACAAAAAAAAATAAGTTTTCTAAAAATCTACAAAAATTGAGTTATCTGTTTTTGCAAATGAACTCTTCATATATACAAGTGAAATATGTTATGTAATTATATTTAGAGAGAGAAATTAGATTTATTTTAGGACAGCATGTATTTTTCTCTCTGGGTTCTCCGGCTTCCTCCCACAAGGTCCATCAACATGTTGAGGTTAATTGGTGATTCTAAATTGTCCGTAGGTGTGAATGTGAATGTGCTTGGTTGTCTGTCTCTAAGTGTAGCCCTGTGATAGACTGGTGACCTGTCCAGGGTGTCCCCTGCCTTCACCCTGAGTCAGCTGGGATAGACTCCAGCCCCCCTGTGACCCTAGTGAGGATTAAGCGGTATATAGATAATGGATGGATGACTAAGAGCAATTTCCAATTTTAACTATATGCAATTAGCAAAATGGGACACGAACAAAATGTGTATTTTTCCAAAGGACAAAAGTAATGTATTATTGATTTCTAGTCATTTTGAGGCATTGCTGGAATCAAGTGCTGAATATTTGTTTTTAGATTGTTAAAAGAGCTTTAATGTCAAAGCGCTGTCATTTCATTTCCTGCTACAATTCTAGGATAAAGTCTCCTTGTCTGTGATGGTACACCTTCCTTTATGACTTCTACCCATGTCAAGTTTATGAATTCATCAAATGTCCTTTCAGATGTGCAGAATGTTTTTTTCGTTTATTTTTTTATAACCCTAAGACTAACTGTACCAATTTGCCAGGTGTTCCATTTTAACAACGCTCCCATCCTCATTTCTGACTGAATAAAGTAAGCCATCAGACGCTTGTGTAAGAAACATTTTCATAACACACATTTCACAACGAATGACACAACTAAAAATGAAGTTCTCAGACTGTCCCCCCGGCTCACTGCTGCTGTCGTCACATCATCTATCAAGAACAAACGTTGAAGGGTTGAAGTACGTTATTTCATGCAAAGATTGCTTTCTAATACCTTCACAAACTGTTTCAATCGCTTTATAGATCGCTAATTGAACTAGAAACTGAGGATATAACGCATTATTTACATTAACTTTTCCATAAACAATCAAGGAGCGTGCCCTCAGTGTCTTTAGTGTAGAGCTCCGAAGCTTTTGATAATATGTGGGAAGACTTTTTTTTACAAGGGAATGAAGATTTGTGGAAACATTCTACTTATTGATTATGAAAAAAAATCACATATAATTCTGAGAAGTGTGTGATAAATATCCGTCCATCCATCCATTATCTATGCACCGCTTAATCCTCACTAGGGTCATGGGGGGGCTGGAGTCTATCCCAGCCAACTTAGGGCGAAGGCAGGGGACACCCTGAGCAGGTCGCCAGTCTATCACAGGGCTACACTTAGAGACAGACAACCAAGCACTGTGATAAATATGTGGTGCAAAAATGTAGGAATACCGTCACGTTCAAACATTGTACAAATGGGGAAAATAACGACAAATATCTGTGAAAAAAGGACATTTTTATCTGATTTATTTCACTGAAAATAGTGTAATTTTAATATACATCATTCATTTTTGTGGTGGTATGGTGGTGTAGTGTTTACCAGAGCATATACTTTCCATCATACGATAACTTCTTAAGTGCATGGTGTAAAGAAAATGAAATTCTCAGGTTTCTGGAACACAGCGTGATCATTTCTTCATACAGTTTTGTAAGATGTTGCATTGGAAAGTTTAGTAACTATTAAATATATCAAATATCAAACATATATCATTGTCAATTAACTGTAACTTAGATTTGTATCTACGTTTGATCATGACACAGAATGAAAACGCTGATATTTCAGCCTCTTCTATGTGTTTTCAATTCAGTTCAACTCACTTTTCTTCCTACAACTTCAGTTCATGACATGTGTCATGTCGATGCACTTCACATAGTAAGATCAAGATCTCACACAGTAGTAGAAAGGAACACAATAGATGTAAAGTTTCCTTTGGTTTCCCTTTGAGCGAACACTTGGCAACAGACATCTACATCAGATTTGACTTGTGAATTTTGAGAGTTTGTCGTAGATCAGTGTTGTCAAAACACTAATTTATAGCCCGAGCTTTTTATTTACTAAAGAGAAAGTGACTAATGCCTCTAGAAATTATATTCTGAGGACGACAACCATCCAGACAAGACTTAATGCAAGTCTGGGCTGCACTTATCAGCTTACACTTAACACAAACATAAACACGGCATGCAAATGATGTTCTGACTTAGAGAAAAAGTTAGTGACCCCAATTCTGCTGTTATGGTGGGAGAAGTGATAATGTAGCTGATTATGCACGAAAAGTTTTTGAGCTGACAAATTGAGTTAATCCACACTCTAGTCAGGTGTGAGCTGAAAGGATCACTTTGGACCGGCGACTATAAAAGTCCACCTTAAAATGAAGCTTCGTTTAAATGACATGATGCTGAAGATGACGAGAGAAAGACGAGAACGAGCTGTTTGTGAAACCAGGCCTTTGAATAGACTTAGACTGACTTTATTAACCCCAGAGGGAAATTCAGTTGTTACAGCATGAATATCCAACAACGGGGGTAAACAAAGCGAAAAGACAACACAGAATATGAGGGTAGGGTGTAAAATTAAGGTGAAATAAAGTAAAACAAGATGAAAATATGATATAGAAGAAAGTCAACAAAATTTACAAGGATATATAAGAGAGATGTGCAAATGAACAGAGTGTACAAATGATAATGTGCTTAGATCAAAGCATTAAAAAGTCTTATTGCTGTCGGGAGGAATGACCTCCTGTAACGTTCCTTGGAGCAGTGGGGTTGTATCAGTTAGTTGCTGAAGCTGCTCTTCAGATTGTCCAGTTTTATGGAGGGGATGCGAGGTGTGGTCCATGATGACCAGCAGTTTGGTCCTCTGCTCCACTTCCTCCTCCAGGGGGACCAACTGACAGCCAACAACAGACTGGGCCTTCCTCATGAGTTTGTTCAGAAGATGGCGCTCACCACCACACTGATGAAACATCAGGAGCATGCGGTTGCATATGTTGAAGGACCTGAGCCTCCTGAGGAAGTAGAGCCGGCTCAGGCCCTTATTGTAGACAGCCTCTGTGTTGGTAGACAACAATGCCACCATTAGTGAACAAAGAAATCATTGCAGACAGCTCTGGATGTCCAACAATGTGAGTCTGTGCCCAGAAATGTTTGCCTGTTCCCTTCAGGTTGAGTGGGACAACATTCTCCAAGCAGCATCGACTACCTCAGTAACTCTATGACTTGTGATTTCTGAGCTTTAACCCAACTCTCAATCGGCACATTATCATTTCCAATATAGTCGTATTTGGTTGGTTCATGAGGTCCATTCTGTTATAGAGATGCTGTATTTTAAAAAAAGATGATATGAGCTTAATAAAACACCACATGCTGCTTTGGTGTTTTTGTTCAGGATCCTGTATATATTCACCAAAGTGTGGGACGGACAGTCCAATCAAACAACATCAGCGTCGCTAACCCCGAGCTGTCTTCTGTTGTCTGCAGCAGCACAACAACCGCGTGCTGCTGCGAGTGAAGTGAGCAGTGTCTCCCCTGGCATGGGAACGATGGATTGACAGGAAGCTTACATGACTGTGCTGCAGTAGATTTGGAGTTACACAGTACTTGACAGGCATCCTGGAGAAGTTGCCACCATTCTTCTGTGGATTTAAGCTGTCTCAGTGTCTTCTGTCTCCTCGTGTAATCCCACACTGACTCGGCGAGGCTGAGATCAGGGCTGTGTGGGGGCCATCCCATCTGCTGCACCACTCTTTGTTCTTCATGTGGCTCGATATAGCTCTTTAGGACTCTGGCGGTGTGTTTGGGCTCAGTGTTGTTCTGCAAAATGAATTTGGAGCCAATCAGACACCTCCCAGATTTTTACACGATGGACAAGCGTGTAAACTTTAGCACAGAACTGCATGTGTGTTTCATGATGGTCTTAAAACATGTCTTAAAGCAGGTTGCACTGTAATTTATGACTGTATGTTTTGAGCTTTTGAGACTTCTTCCAAGCAATATTAAATATTGTTTTACTTACTGAAAGACGGTTAAGGATGACTTCCTTGTTTCTGGGAACTTCTTTCCAAAGTCCCTGTGTATATTACATTAACTCCACAGTGGAGCCGTTTATTTGTTGGATTCATGCATGGATTAGGAGACAATGGGCCCCCGGGCACAGACATGTAAAAAAAAAAAATAAAAAAAAGGCACCTCCTTTCTTCCCACGCAGGCAGGGTTGCATCATTTTTCAGCCATTTTACATCTCTGTAAGCAACATTTTGTGGGTTGACTATATAAGTGCTGCTGTTGGTTTGCAGCCGCACCTGAACATCTTGTCGCAATAATGACGGAAAGAGGCTGAACTGTCCAAAGCCTCCTGCAATACCAAATCCACAATGACCCATTTCCAGCGTCATGCATCCGTCAAAGATATTGCTTTTCTAATTTTAATTTAGATTCGATATAGTGCAAGTTTGCCCTGCGGAGCTTTATAATGTAGGACAAAATAAAAACAACAGACATGTTAATATCAGTCACCTTATTCAAAGGGGACACAGTGACCCCCCTGTAATATACTTTTTATTTTAATATAATACATATATATATATTTATATTAAAGCAGTCTAGGAGTGGATATGAATAGTGTAATGACAATATTTTTGACCCGTGTTTAATTTCCTGCACTTACAGTTAATGCCAGAGGACTTCCTCAGGACTGGGATCAATGTGGAGATTCCTGAGTGGTACCTTGTGTCGATTGTTCTCATCTCTTTGTTTCTCCAACTCTGCCTCCTAGCTGTTTGCAAACTTTTATCATTAAAGGAAGCGTCTGACATTTTTACTGAGTTAAAAAAAAAAAAGATGTTTGATCCCACTTTCATGTCTTTTGTTTTGATGTAGCCTGAAGTTGATTAGCTTCGCTTAACATAAAGAGTGGAAACAGACAGAAACCACAAGCCAGGATTTGTCCAGGAGTTAAAAAATGTACTTTGCATCTCCGAAGTTCACTAATGAACACTTTGCATCATGTTTATCTATTCTGTACAAAAATATTTCATCCTCTTTTGGACACATTCTAGTAACAGTTACAGTGGCATTTCTGCATCACTTTGAACACAAATGAACACACTTTGAGTTGTGTTAACCAGGACTGGTCCGAAAACATCAAGGAGTTCTGAATATGTGCTAAAATCACAAAACACCTTTCTCATTCACTGTGCCCTACAATTACACATTTATTACAAACTGACACATCCATTTAAAAAAACCCAAAAAACTGTACTGCGATGAAGACTTGAACAGGTCTGATTAATAAGTCTAATCAATAATTAATGGAGTCTAGGTTTTGATAATATGTTATCAGGTGCTGAAGTTGAGTTTGTTGCTTCCAGCTGTTTGTAGGAGTCTTTCTTCTGAGTTTATTAGACACCCGCAGCATCAGGCAGCAGCAGCAGGATCCATATCAAAATCTTCACTTCTAACCAGTTGTGTGCATTTACACACTTGGAGCAACACTGGTTACCTCATTATTTACTTTATTTAAACATGATCCCCAGCATGGAGACAGGACTGGTCAGAATCTAATCTCAAGTCACACTGTTTAATTTTCTTTACTTCAGAGTTTATCAGCTGCATTGAATCCTTTGTTATTTAACAGTCGTCGTCAGGTTGAGCTCCATCCCAGCTGTCTTTCATTGTACTAGCCATAAACAAGTAGTTTGATTACCATCACACATGAAAAGAATTTTCACTGTTTAGGGAATTTTAAACAAACTGCACTATGTGGACAGATTGATAGACTGCTGTTAGTTTAGAGTAAATCTTTTATTAGTTTTTATTGTTCATTATTAATATTATGCATCACGCATAACTTCATGTATACCTACAGTCCAGTCTCACATATGAGACCTATCTGCACGAAATCAGTTGCATTGGGCTATAGCCGAGGTACAGCCCGAATTACGTTAACACATGGTAAAGTATTGATTTTGGGGTTTATTACTTAAATCGGTCCATTTAGTTTTCTACATGTAGGTAACATATAATATTACAGATTACGCTCCATATCGCTGTCAGATACCATTAGCGTGCATGAGCGGTAACGCCAGAAAGACGTCACGGAAATTACTTGTGCGCAGGCGTCGCGAGCAATGTGTCATTGCCATCCAAATTTACGTCATGTGGCAGGAACATGCCATTTTTGTTTACGCATAATAGCCCAAAGCGCAATGTGACTGATTTTGTGCAGATGAGTCACATATAGACGTATACTGAGTGTATACTGTAACACTCTCTGTCACTGTTTGAGTGAAACCGTAAGAAACATTGACACAAATTTTAAAACCAACTTGAATGTTGCGCTCATGTAGCCTTATATCAACTGTACAGAAACGAACTCTCAGCAAGAAAGCGTATCCTCCACTTTTGTAAAATGTGTTTTTTATTCATGGAACAACATTTGCATCATCAAAAATTGTTTAGTTGGCTATGATCACCTTGGCATCAGAGTTTTTACACTTCCTGGTATTACTGTGCATTATTTTTTCCTACTCATTCGTACGACATTTGACATCAGTGTTATACTATGTGAGTCGGGTGGATGCTCGCCATTTAAAATAAATCATCATTCAACCAGTAGAACTCTGTTCAGTGTTGCTCTTATTAAATCTTCATATAGCTTGACCCCTTCTCCTTTACGTCATTCGGTGCACACTCACTCAGTATATTCTCTTAGATCCTCGAGAATATCCTCTATATGAGATCGTATCATACCATTTCGCTGTACCGCATTTGGGCAGTCAGCCTTTTTCTGTAACAGCCACAAATCAATGGAACAGCCCGCCTGCCTGTGAGGGGCTGCAGATCTATCAGCACTTTCAAAACCAACTCAGAAAGTCTGCAAAAGCTGCTCAACTCTGCACTCACTGACTTTGATATTCTATCCTACGGTTTTCATGAGTTGTATTTATTTTTACAAGCATACATTTGTGATGTGCTGTTGGCTGTAGTTTTGCCTTGTCTGTTCTTTTCTGTATAATTTTGTTTTTTTATCACTGTTCTGCACTGTCTGTTATAGTCTTTTATTTTCTTTGTTCTGTCCTGCAAAGGGAGATGCAGATCATTTGAAACTACACATGAATCAGTCACAGCATTAAACCACCTGTCTAGTATTGTGTAGGTCTCCCTTGTACCACCTAAACAGCTCTGACCATTTAACACATGGACCTTTAGTGGGGGTCCTGTAGTGTCTGGCACTTGAACACTTGCTGGGTTGCAGGGTGAGGTCTCCATAGATCGGGCTTGTTCTGGTGCATCCCACAGATGCTTGATTGGATTGGATTTTAGGGAGTGTGGAGGTCAGGTCAACATCCTCTATGTTGTGTTCATGCTACATAATATCATGGAAACACCCCACTTCTGTTGCAGCTTGTGTAATCTTTACGCTTTTTAAGCTGTTAGGCTTGTCATTTTACAACGTTAAAATAACTGACAACATTGTTAGGCCAGTTGTCGCAACTATGCAAAAAAAATTCCAGTAACATACTAAGTGATCTGATGTGTTGTGTGTTTAAAGTACACCTTTTCATATAAGCACACTTGGGCAGTTTTTGTGTTAGAATGAGGAACTGTGTCCTGCTGGAGGAGGCCCCCGCTGTCATGGAAGGTGATGTACGGCAGTGTTTAGGTAGGTGGTACATGTTAAAGTAGAGGACCCTCAGTAGAGGGATATAGTTGCCCCTACCAGCATGATACTGCATTTTTGAAGAAGAGACCTTTGACCTCTAATTTTGCACTGATTGACCCCAAAATCTAATCATTCTGAGGAGAGGTCATTCCTAGCTCACCTGTAAAATACCAACTTGACTTTAGCACTCGAGCTACAAACTGCTCACAGACAGACAGATGGGATTGATTACTCTATAGTTGCCCCCTGGTCAGGGGTAACTATAACTCTCACGTGAACATTGCAGTGTAGAATATTGCATTGTTAGAAAATGATCACCTTTATACACTTCACCTGTCAGTGGTTTTAATGACTGACTGGTGTAATCTGGTACAATGTATCTAATGGTGACATTAATGCCTAAGCTGTGCACTGTTGCTTTAAATAAATTAAAGTTATAATGGTTATGTAGAGTCGGGCTGCAAGGTGGCGCAGTTGGTAGCACTGTTGTCTCGCAGCTAGAAGGTCGCCAGTTCGCGTCCCGGTGTGGACACCTAGGATCTTTCTGCATGGAGTTTGCATGTTCTCCCCGTGCAGAGTGGGTTCTCTCCAGGTTCTCCAGCTTCCTCCCACAGTCCAAAAACATGTTAGAACATGATTCTAAATTGTCTGTAGGTGTGAATGTGAGTGTGCTTGGTTGTCTGTCTCTAAGTGTAGCACTGTGATAGACTGGTGACCTGCCTTCACCCTAAGTCAGCTGGGAAAGGCTCCAGCCCCCCATGACCCTATAGTGAGGATTAAGTGGTATATAGATAATAGATGGATGGATGGTTATGTAGAGCAATAAAACATAAAATAAACCTTGCCTCTACTTTTCCACAAACCTTGCATCTGTGGAAAAGGACCAACTCCTTACGTACATTCTTTTTCACCCAACGAAAACACCACGATTCTTAGGTACAGGTGATCATACACTCATGACAACACAATTATCAACACAACCCTCATAGATCTCCTAAAACCTACACACTGATCCTTTGGGGGAAACCACTACATCTCCCACCGTCTCTAATGAATGGTAGTGTACCTGAATGTAATTGCACACAGAGTTCTTTGGCTTTTATCTGTATGCTTCTACAGTAAATTAAAGTACGACCGTATGTGTAGTGTAACATTTTTTGAAAAACAAATTAATCACACTAAATGAACATTTTACCTTTCTACTCCATGCAAAATGTCCTAATTAAAGTGTTTTCTCATGGGCTGCTGCTCCGACATTTGTCTCTTCAGAAGACAAATTATGCCACACACATTTATTATATTAAAAACAGGAACTCTTACTGTGATAAAAATAAATAAATAAATATTGGTTTTCGGATAATGGTATTGCCAAACTCTTGAAAATATTTCAAAGTTCTCGCTTTTTAATCTTTGGCAAGCTGCGCAGGCTGGAGAATACCCTTTGATGTGCGCCTTAAAAACATCAAATGAAATGGACCAAAGCAGATCAGGATGTTCATGGTTGCTGCATCATCACTTTATCGGCATCATGTACCTGGAACATGTGAGAACCCCCGCGCTATATTTAAACACATGCTAATGAATTAGATCAAGAATGCGCTTCAGATTTTCCCGTTTGTATCGAATGAGCCTCGCGGCCAGTGATTCATCTATTTCTGTGACATTTCTTTAAGACGTTCAGCATCAGCGACATCAGCAGCGCACAGGCTCAGCGCTGGATTTCCTTCATGTAGCCAAGAGCAAAGAGAGCCCCAACAAAGGAGGATGCACACACGATGCTCTCATGCAAAAACAGCGCTCATCATCATCAATGTGTTTACCCGTTTATGCTGATACTTGCTAATAATTAACATTTCAGTAAACACAAAACCCTTGAGGGTCACATGAGTAAACGACATTTTGAGGGAAATACATTTTTTTTTTGTTGTCTTTGCTGGATCATTTGCAAAGTGTGTTGTAATGCAACATTGCCCAACACTTTATGAACAACATCACCACCTGGTGGAAAGAGCTATTACAAAGCAGCACGTCCTGAGGCAATTTATTTACTAGCATTAAAACTAGAGCTGCCATATGCCGTACAGCTCAACACTGATTGAAGTACAACTGGTTTAGAGCCTCTAAACTCTTTTGTAAATCACTTTCCAAGACTTATTTGAGGCTAGACCAGAAGAGCAAGCATTAAGAATGATGCAATGTATTGTTCGTGCCTTCTGGTGCGTCGTGGCAGCCAGAAAGCTCCCTACTTTCACAGGCTGTGTTCTCGCTCATTTATTATGTTGCCAAGCAGCATTTCTCCTCTGACCTCCAGCCTTGTTTCTAGACAAGGGGACAGACACAGAAAGTCATTATTCGGCCCAGAAAAAAAAAAGCAGGAAAAGTTCCCTCATCCATCAAAGGAACTTAAGATCTTTGACAATGTCCTGGGCCTCGCTCAGATCAAAGAGGGAGATGCCAGCTGTACTCAGGTCCGGCAAATGACTGGCCACCTCGTTCATCCATCATGCTTGGAACTGAGATAGCAAAAATAATAAAACCTTTTCAGGTAATGGCCACAGTTAGATATCACCATTAGACATGTCCCCTAGCCTACAACCTTGTATTAGGCTGTGATTGATGACTTGATCCAAGTGTATATTATAAGATCTGCTTAAAATTCACTTTTTTTTTTGTGGCCGAGCAGACACAGAGGCTGATTAATGAGTGCCAGGGGAAACTCGTGGTGCTCTTTTGGTGGCTCTGTAGGAACTGTGAAAACAAGATCTGATTGGGTGTATGCAGAGAGCCTTTGGATTCGTTTGATAAATAATTACAGTCCCTCGGCTTACCCAAGAGCATGGTGACAAAAACACAAAGCTGGGGAAAGAGAGGGAGAAGTGCACGGAGAAACAAAGGATTTGCTATGTGTGCTATACACACTATACATGTGGTGGAGTGAAAATTCACATTCATGCAATCTACTAGCCGGCCATGTGAGGCTGTACTAATGATCCAGTCGATGTACACTGGGGGTGAGAAGTCAGAATTTGAACTTGTATCATTTTTAACCTCCCTGTGTTCGATGCACAAAGCGGGGGAAAAAAAAAACCACATCTGCCTCCAGGTTCGTTTTTGTGCCTGGTCATAAAAAGCAAATATATTCATATTTTAGTGTTTGTTTGAAACAAGGCCATTATTTAAATGCATGGACAGATGTGCAAAGCAAACATTGGATTCGCATGAAGCAAGTTGACGACGATAAACTTTAGCGAGCAGTAACAGCTTGAGTGAATAGTGACGACATGAAAGTAGTTCACCAAAGCTAATGGATTTAATGAACTAAAGTGGAGCCAACCCAAAAGTGCCTTAAACCTGCATTATGTGTAACAGCCAGTAGGGGGCGACACCTCTGGTTGCAAAAAAAGAGTCCAATTATATAGAAGTCAATAAGACAATGATCCTTCTTCCCACTTCATATGTTACCTCAGTAAACGTTTCCTAATAAGTTCATGTCTTCAGCGCTACATAGTGTAAGTTATGGCTCCATTTAGAGCGAAATAAAACGGGATTTGTTTTAAGGCGGGGCCACTTTGAAAGTGACATGATGGCAAAGGCCAAATAACAAACATGACTCTTCGGAACCGTGGTATAAAAACCAGTGGGTGACGTCACAATGACTGTCTTTATCTTTTGTTCACAGTCTATGAGTTAAACTCATTAAAAGTAGGCAAGCTATGTTAGATTTGTGTTTACACTGTAAGCTCACTTTTTGGGGGATATGAAAAAAATGCAAAATTTTACTCAAGTTACTGTGTAGGAAATCATGTGGCTTTTTCTCTGATTTTCCCTTTTTCTAGAGAATGGAAACTCCCGGTGGCCACTGAGTCCAGCATTATGCACAGTGTTGGTATGTGAATATAGGGATGTGTAACAGATTTAATTAACTTACTCAGTTAACAAACAATTTAGGTATAGTTTTCTGCTGTTATCAGAATTAATGCTGTCATATAAATTGACCATGCTAATGTAGTGGGAACCTTTATGTCCAGGCAAATTTAGTATTTCCTGGCAGCTATTGAACACACCACCAGACAATTAGGGCGACTCCTCCCTTGGCCCCGCCCCTGATTGAGGGTCCTTAAAGCACTTGTGGCATCATGGCTGCCCCTTGCTTCTCCTTGATTGCTGCATGGGCTTCTCTGTGACTCTGAGGTAGGTGATGTAGTCAGGATCAAAGATTTATTCATTCATTTGGACGTCATGATGAAGTGCATTTGTTTGACAGTGCAGTTTGCCTCACTTTAGTGTCTGTTGGGCTTGTGATGCCAAGTTTGTTTGCCTTGCCTGATGTGGATGTTTCCCCTCAAGTCTGCATAACAAAGACAGCTACACCAAGGGTTTTATCGGCTGCTGTTTTGCCTTTGTGTCTCCTCGTTTTGGTGTAGCTTTGCTGTTTTAACCTTCATGCTGTATTTTAGATTGAGCTAACTGGTTTTGTGACAATTATCGTCCTCAGCGGGCGAGGTTGCTGGTGGTGGAGGTTAGACAATCAGGCAATCGAGTGTGGTTTTACCCTTCACAATTTGTAGTAAGAGCACTGGGGTACCTTGTCTTACACCAGTTTGGTAGTGGTTGCAAATTGCTGCGAGCAGTGGTTGGTGGTTTGTCGCACTCCTGGAACACTGAAGTAATTGGCCTTCATAATGCTTGTAAAAGTCAGGAGTTTAAAAAAACTGATATTGTAAGAGCTACACTGACATGGCTAGAACCACATTCATGTTTGTATTTTGTGCTTCAAAGATTCAGGTATTAGTTACAGGATTTATTTCCTATTACATTTTAAAGTCATTACATTTTTTCTAGTGAAAAGTCCAAAAATATGAGCTGTATAAATCTATTGTGGTCCATCAGCGTTCTGATTTCTGTTTCATTTCACCAAGCAGTGTGCCAACAGCTACTGTGCCTGTAAAGTCTGTCAAACTAGAAAGAACTGCTATTTAGGTCTCCCAAAATGGCTTAACACTGGCAGCAGCTCGACTACAATCCACAGTGGAACAGTTGACATGGTGAAAAGCTTCAAACGTCATCTAAACATAATGGACAACACACTAAACACCACCTAAAAACACTGGCAGCTGAAGCTCTTTGTTGTCTGTAAACTCAAGGTCCTCTCAGTAGCCAGTAGGCTGCTCTGCCTGTTTAGACGCCTCATGGAGTCTGTCCTTCTGTCATTATCTTCCACTGCTCCATCTGCTGTTTCACCATGTTGACAGTCTCCAACAGCCACAGACGTGCTAATTCTAACATGACTGGTCTTTCAACTCTCGCAGACGTCAAAGTGGCAGCAGTCGTGCAAAGCAAAGTCTCTCATTGCAGCGCCTGACCCTGAACACCCCTTCAACCCATGCGTCACTCTGCGTCAGTCCAGCTGCAGGCGCAGATCCTGGGGCCTGATCCTGAGTTACAGTATCTGGACAGAGTACAAAGCAAATCCAAGACAGCTAATGGTCTTCGTGTAAGTCTGTGTCGTAGATTTACGTGGATTCCAGGTTTTATTTGGCAATAATTTTCAGATAACATCTCGGAATGGGCTTGTGGATCTGTTAGTATTACCGATGTGTGCTCTTTTGCAGATTCTACACATGCAGTATGCATTAGTTTATATGCAAGGTGATGCATTGTTATGGATTTAACTACCCCACTGCACATTATGTAGTTATTAGCTTGACTACAACAGTGAGATACAGCTTACATTTTAATAACTTAACAGCGCTGTAACAGAACAGACAGGGGGCAGTTTGCATAATGAAGATTTTTACTTTTGGTACTTGAAGTATGTTTTATTGCTGCTTTCCAATTATCTTTGTAAAATTTTGAATGCATGAATATATTAATAATTAGATATTGTGACTTTTACTTAAATCTGCAATTTATTATTATTATTATTGGCCACTTGGGGGCAGCAGAAACAAGTGGTGAACTCAGAGGTGACATATTGGTGGTAAATGTAAGACCTATTAGCTCTGGTTTTGGTCTCCACCACTTCCTCAGGGAAATATCGGGCTCTTTGGTGGCCAAATGCTCAACTTTGTTCACCAGCTGGCTGCCAACTGTGTCTTTCTGTTGTACGGCTAGATGATTGCATGCACACAACTAAGATGGTGAACATGATATCTGCATGCTAACAGTGTCAATTTGAGCACATTAGCACGCTGACAAAGCACAAAGTTATGCCTCAGTGCAGCCTCACAGATTTGTAGATGTTTTCAAGGTGGCAAACTTTCCACAGATACCCAACAAAATTTCACAAAACTGCCATAAGATGTACACATGAGCAGATGTAGGAGTGGTGAAGGATCTTATCCCAAAAAACTCTTTGATTTGTGTTGATTGGTGTCTACAACAGTAAGTAAAATACATAGTGCATAGTTGTGCATGGAGCTAAAAGGTCCGACACCACATTCATCTGTATCCTCCAGGTATTACCGTACATTATATCCCGTTTCATCCCATTATGCATCAGTGTTGCAGCGGATGTCGAGTCCATTCAGCTCCGATTACTGTAAACGCAATGGGAGTAATTGTGCTCTTTCCATGAAATTGTATTTGAAATTCATTCAATTCCCAGTAATTGGGTGTGAAAGTGTAAAAGTAGAACATCTAAGAGATATAAAAACAAGATTCAGTGGGACGTTAATGTAAGTCTGATAGAGAGAGAGGAGATGGGACAAGATAAGTGATCAGAGCTGATAAAATGGGATGAGATGTCTCAGCCCTCCAGGCATTTAGGTGTAGACTTTATCTCTCCATCTCTGCTGTAGAGTGGTTTCTACTACCTAGCCTCAGGTGACAACGGCCAGTAACAGTGATGATGGGATCACCAATAAGAACAAAATAATCCGGAAAACTTGGTACATTCAACACAGAGCCTTGTTTTGCCTTTTGATTTGCATGCACGACACTCACGCACGTTAATCCACAGAGGCTCGGAAACACGGTTTAACCTTCGACGACTATGGATCTGCCTCTGCTTCAGAGGGCCATTGTCCATGTGTCTCTATTATCCTGCTGGTCACGGTTCCTCGGCTCTGCCCCCCGCTCATATGGGAGATATCTGTAGAATAATTCTACCTGTCTGTTCCTATCTCCTTCTCCCTCCTTCTCTCCCCTCCTTTCCCTCTGCCTCCCTCTATGCCTGACCTTTCTGCATTCCTCTCCAGCTGACCTTGGTGTCCTGTCAGCTCTTTCCTTTTCCCCACCTCACACCACTGGCTGCTCTCTCCCACCACCACCACCCCCTTCCCTAAACACCCCGTGCTCCCTCATTTCCACCCCCCACTGACTGCCTCTTCCCTCTCTGTCCCTTGGTTCCGCCCCCTGGATCACTTTGCTCCCCTCTCTCCTCCCCTCTCCTCCTCTCGCCGTCTCCCTCTTCGCTCTCTGCAGCTGTACATACTCTGCTTTTTAATTAGACCGACTCACTGGCTCCACCTCCCTCTGCCTCCTACTCTCCGTCCCACACTCCTCTCCCCCCCTTCACTCCCTCCCTCCCTCCCTCCTTTTGCTTACAAGGATACAGGGGGCTTGCATGGCGACACGGAGAGGAGGTCATGATGGAGAGATGCAGAGAGAAAGGGGGAGAGAGGAGGAAGGCACAAGACTGGGAGAACTGAGAGGAGCATCTGAGAGGATAACTGCCTGTTTGCTCACTCTTGTCTTCTTGCTCCCCCTCCTGTCCTTTCACTTCCACTCACAGCACAAACGCTCAGACAACTAGGTAGGCACAGCGGAGCTCAGAGCTGTGAGGGATGGATAAAAAGGTTCCCACGTGAAAGGCAATGAATGCACGGGAGAAGAGGAGGGTGAGATAGAAGAAGAAGAAGACACAACCAGAGAGGAGAGCAAAGAGCGGCGAGGAGGAGAGGAAAAGGCAAGAGGAGCAGATGGACTCTACACAGAGGAGAGGAAACGGTGCGAAGCTCACCGAGCAGTAGTGACAGAGAGGTGGGAATAAAAGCAAACATGAACGCCAGAGGGATGGAAGAACGGGAGGAAGCGACGTGAAGGAATAGCAGAGACGAGGAGCGAGCGCTTGTGGGTGAAAGAGACAACACAGAGGGAAACAGGAAGAGAGAGATGTGGTATGTGTGACTCAGTTCTGTGTCCTGATGGAAGATAGTACAGCAATCTCCCCGGCAGCCTCCTCTCAGCATCACCATAGAGATAAGGAAGTGAGGAAAAAAAACAGAGAGGAGGACAGATTTAAAAGCAACATACAAGTGTCTGTTTTTATTTTGTGTGGTGGCCATTAGTAGAATATTTCACTTACTGTTTTGTTTGGGCTCTTTGCAGGGGGTTAGGGCAGTGTGTGTCCTTGCATGCGTGCACACACACGTGCATACATGCATTTTGTTTATGTGTTTGCCAGGTGTGTTCATGCGTGCATGTACGCATATTTATTCTGACATTGGGGGTGTGTTCATGTGCTCACCGTGTGTCTGTGCTTGTTTGTGTGTGTGAAATCTAGTGAAATTGGATTGTACGTGTGTGTGCGTGCATGTGATTGTGTGTGTGTGTGCGTGTGTGTGTGTGTGTTTGGATACTGGGATTTGCTTTACTGCAGGTGTGGGAGTTATTTTCTGAGATTGTGCAGCTTTATGAGAAGCTTTAAAGAGTGAGGAGCTTAGATTGGTCTGTCAGTGATGTAGCTTTGCAGATTCCAGCAGCGTGCTTTCATTGCATATTTGTCATGAGCAGGACTGTGTGTGTGTGTGTGTGTGTGTGTGTGTGGCGATGGGGAGGGGGGGGTGTACCACAAAGTTTGAGGAGGAGGAGGCACTGAGTGAGGGAATTCCATTTGTATGGATCTGTGTGTGTGTGTGTGTGTGTGTGTGTGTATCTAAGCAAAGTCCAGTGCATGCCGTTCTGGCTACATGAGCATTTAATTTTGCCGAGTGTGAAATTGTTAATGCTTTTCAACACTATTAACATGCCTTCGCATTATGATGACACACTTTGGAGTAATTGTTTATTATATTTTGCACATATGCTCAAGTCTCTCAGGAAACGCGGGACACAAATTTAATTGCACATGCACTCTCTCATGCATGAACGCCATCACACACACATGCACAGGAGCCCATTTGCACACACACGCACACACACACACACGTTTGCTGTGTGGAGAAACGCTGTGCTGTTAATCCTGTCTGTCGCCGCACAAGTCTTTCCTCTTGTTCTCTCACTCCTTCTGCTCCACACTACTGTATCTTTCCCTTTCATCTTATCTCATCAGCGTATCTTTTAAGGGGTCAGCTATCTCCATCTCCCAGCTTTTTTTTTTTTTTTCCTTCCGTCTAGCACTCTTTTTCTCACTTTGCTTATAAATCTGCCATCTATCTCCACCGTTTAACTCTCTCTCTTCACCCGACAGAAGTTAATGCACTCCCCTCTTATTCCTTTTACTTTCATTTACTTTCTCCACACTTAGAGAAGCTGTCTGTCTGCTGGCCAGGTGTTCTCCCTGGACTGACAGCACACTTGGCTTTATAGGTAGCACGTCATGATGTATTCTTGGGACATTAGTTTGGACAGGGACATTGCAGCAGAGAGTAACCCCCAGGGAGTGGACTGTGCTGTACATACCGTACATGTGAGCATGCTGCTGTGCGCCGGACATGTCATTCTGACCACCTGTTCTGTTCTGCGGCTGACAATTCACACAGAGTCCTCAGGAACATTCAACTTCTCTGAAACGCGTGGCAGAGTGGGAAAAGAGAGACACAAAAGCTCGAGCATAAACGGAGCAGCCAGCCTGTGAAACAAGACAATCAGGCTGCAGAATGAGCGCAATAAAGAAAACAATGTTTACTCTGGCTTTCTTTCACAGGCACCCAAACATCCTCAAATTTGCCCACAGTTGGCTAAGTATGCTTATCGCAATCCATTGGCCTATATATAGGGATTTCATATTAGGCAGAGGATTTTGGTCAAAAGAGGACAGATGGAACAAATCATTTCTGGCACTCACACTCGAAAAGTTCTAAGTAATCCAGGCATCCTCGAAGGAAACTGGAACAAGTAGGGTGGCCGCAATGTCCTCTTTAGTAATAAGCCGCCCGGTGACTTTGCATGCAAACATTTATGCATGTTTGCGTGACTTTTAAAGTGATGATAGCAGTGGAAGAAGTATTTGCTGTCTGAGCTGAGCATACTGTGCGGAGAATTATAATGAAGTTGTGCACAATAAGAGTGCAGTTTTATATTACTGCTGAAGACTTTTTAAAATATCTGACAGAAAATCAGAGACTAATTTATGTGACTGTCTAAGAAAACAAACAACAAAGGAATGCACCAACCTCACTAAGTAAAGAGATTGTAGTTCTTTCTCTCTCAGTACCTGTTAAAAAAAATAAAAAGAAAAAAGAAAAGGCACTTGAGGAAAAAAGAAAATAGCAGGAGTGTCTAGTTAGAACCTCTCAGTAAATTTAGTGTTAGTCGTTTTCTTGCCACTTGGGGGCAGCAGAGGCAGGTTGAAAACACAACACTGACATATTAGTATTTAACTTTTAATTTTTTTAATCTTAGCAACATTAGCATTAATTTGCAGTTGTTTTTTTCTTGCCATCTGATGAATGCTAGTGACTCCCCCTGCCTCCACAGGGAAATTTTCTGTTTTGAATTGGTTCTGTATTCACTAAATGTTTCCCTTTGTTCACTTGATAGTTTTTTCTCTTCTTTTTCTACTGTCTGGAGCTGCAAGACTGAACTAGAAGTCTACTCCCAAAGTCAATGTCTTGTCTCGCAATTTTAAAAAGAAGTGATGCACCAAAATTAGCTGGATTCTTCCTATGGCCATGTTCCACCTCACTACCAAACCTTATGAAGTTTGACCTCCTAGTTTTTGCATAACCTTTCTGACAGACAGATGAACAGATGGCACTTAAAACATATGTCACTTCTTGCCTTGGTGACATCACTTTCATGTACAGCAACTTACAATTCTCTTCGGTTTCGATTAATCTGTGGAACACATTCTCAATGAATTGATTAGTTGTTTGGTCTATAAAATGTTAGAATATGGTGAAATATATGAGATGACATCCTCCACTGTCTTATGTTTGTCTACAAGCCAAAGATACTTAGTTTACTGTCATAGAGGAGTAACAGAACCAGAAAATATTCAAATTATGGCTAGTGGCTATCACTTGGGCATAAACTTTATTTTGATGAGAGGAAATAAATGAAGAGTTCATTATAGAAAACTTCTGCTGCAGCCAGTGCCGGCTGAAATATGACTCGCTGTGACATTAGCCAGTCAAATTGGATGCCAGTACACAGTCGTAAACAAACAAAACCTACATTTACATCTTGGTGCTATTACACAAGCGTCTGACAGGAATGACAATGGTTGTGTTCACTGTGTTGCCTCGGATATATAATGAATTCATCGTAATTTAATTTGTGTTTGTTTGTATAATTTAATTTGCCGTTAAGCATGATCAAGCTTAAGATTTCATCAGTCAGGGGAAGCTACATAACAACACTGTTTCCTGCTTTGAGTATCGGCAGTAAAGAAGCCTTATTTCCCAGATCAGTAAAGACGATGCATTCACTTGCTTCACTTACTGTACGTTACTTATTCCCTTGTTTCTAATAAGAATTTGCGAAAGCTGTATAATTCGAGGCTGTTTTTGATTCCTGCTTTAGGATTGCTTATGTATGCATGTGGATGTGGTCTTTGTGCCCACAAAGACTTTTATGGGCTTACATGTGCATTTTTTAATGCGCTTGCTGGTTTTATTGTATCAAATAAAATGAAACATCTCCCAGTTTGAGATGTTGCTGTGCTGCGCTTTGCTGCACACAGTGCTTACCTAACAAAATAGTCATCTACAGGCAACTCCCAAGGAGCTGTTCTTGAATTTCAGATCTCTTTAGACAAGAACGCAAACACCACAATGGCTCATGCACTTTGCATCTGTTCTGTGAGCTGACTGTGTTGTAAATTCCTCTGACAGAGCGCAGGTATAACTCTTACCCTCCTTGTGCTCACAGGGCCAATGACTGATCATATAGCTTTTCTTAGTTCCTCTCCAGTTCCCCCTTAAATGCCCTGACACGCTGATGCTCCTGATTTACCACTTCACTGAACCCTAACCATGACATTTCCTCTGCTGCCAGGGGTTGTTCCCTCCTGCTTTGCTCCCTGTCCCCCTACCTCTGCCTGTCTGTCTCCCTCCGCCTCTTCTCCCTCCTACTTATTCACATTCCTACTCCTCTCAGTTTGCTATGTGTATCATAGCATCTCTAAATATAACCAAACATGTCTACCTCCTCTCCTTCCTCTTCCTCTTTCTGCCTCCTCTTCATCGCAGTCCTGTCTGACAAATTTAAGCGTGCCTAGACAATCCGATCTGACATGCCTTTACATAACAATTCAATCCGCAGCACCTTCCACCTCCTCAGCACAGTGAGACCCAAAGGTGTGTTATTGGCATGGATGCAATTCTCCCCGAAAGAATCAGGCTCAGAATATTATTAGATCTGTGCAACCGGAGTCTTGACTTCTTGTATTCTGAATGCATCGGATAGGTTTCTTAGAGTCAGCACGGCTTAGCGCACATGAAGATCAGATGTGACCTTAACATTATCATCACACACACATACACAGCCATAAAAGCACGCACACACAGTAAAGAGGATACAAGCCTATATTCACGGTAAAACCTTCTCTCAGATGTAGGCAGGTAGCAAGGAAGCTATAGTAAATCTTAAATAATAACCCCAAAGAGTTATGACCCTTGCTGGCATTATGCCGTTGCACACCTTCTTCCTCTTGCCTGGTGATTTATCTTTTGTCTGCCAATAAAGCTCAACATGGAAATGTCACATGTGGGAAAGGGCTGGCCTCAGCCCCGGGAGTGAGCCCATGCAGCATTAAGAGGGTCCGGATTCATTAAACTGTCAGCGTAAATTTTGATCCGAGGGTAGTTTGCAGACTGAAAGGGAGGAACGGTGGAGAGGAGGGGATGTTGGACAAAAAAAAAAAAAAAAAAGAGGCAGCAGGAGCGATTGCAGCAGTGCGAGTGGTGATGGAGGAAGGAAGGAAGATACAAGGGTGAGAAGGAAGAAGGAGGAGGGCCTGACGGAAGATAGAAAGAAGGCACGCTCAGGATGACACCCCACTGAATGAGTGAGGGTAATGGTCGTACGGCGCGTGGCTGAAACTCGCAAGAAAATCTGTCAGGATGAAGGTTGAAAGTAGAGTGCTTTTTACAAGAGATGGGTAGGAAGACTGACGGCTGGAGTGAAATGGGATATTAATGAAAAAACAGGAGGAGTGGAAACACGATTTTATCCAAACAGAACCGAGAAAGAAAATCACGATCAATGTCAAATGGACAGTGTAGATCAAGGCAGATCAATAATATGCTATAGATAAACCTTTGCTTTTGTTTTTTAGCTTCTGTAGTGCAAGATTCACTCCTCCACGCCTGAGAAAAATGTGTACCACTACCCAGAATGATTTGATCTTCTGTGTGATTCATAGTTAAGCAGCTCATCTGTATACACTGCAGTGATAAGAAAGTAAAATGAGACGGAATCCCGTGGTTTGTTTCTAAATCCATTAATATATATCTGAGTGTGTTTGGTTGATATTTCCCCTCCAGGCTCTGTCTGCTGTGACTTTAATCATAATTAATCCTAATAACCATGTTTTTAAAGGGGTTGACGGGGTGGGGGGCGCGGTTGTGACAAAGATCCTCCTCCTCATGGCCGGGCAAAGAAAGAGAGAACGCGAGGAAAACAGTGGACGTAAATAAAAGTGGCAGCCCCTCGGGTATCTCTCTCCCTAAATAACCTGGGAGCTGTGAAGGAGTCACTAATTACCCCTCCCACAGAAGATGGGGAGAGCAGAGTAACGGCCAGTCACACTCGCACACAGAATTAGCCCGGGCCTGTCAGTGTCAGAGGCTATCACGAGGAGATAACAAGGAACAGATCCATAGATCGTGTAAGGCAAACGACAACATCACGCCTCACTGCCAGTGGCACAGAAAGGAAATGGAAGTGATATATACATATCAAGGCCATAGATCGTCAAAAACAGACCGCAGAATCAGAGTGACGAGAACATACTACTAACCACAGCATGGCGGACAGACTGTCACAAAGTGACCAGATGAATCAGAGAGGATGTCACCATGGCAGATCATCAAGGACTGATAACAGGGCCACAGACTGTTAAAACATGGAGGAAAAGCAAAATCTGCATGACACATGCGTATGAGGGATACGATAACAGTCACAGGGATAATACCGAGTACTACCAGTACTTCTACTGCTACTACAATACAGCTACTTTAAGCAATGAGAGAGAGGAATATCGAATACACATAAACCATAAGTATCCCCTTCAACCAATGTGAATAGGCCTTGATTACAATCTCTTTTCACTTGTTTTGAGTGTCTATTTCTCCACCGCTGATGATATACCTAGTGGATTTTCTTCTGCCACCTCTATCCTTTCACTACTTTTTCTGAATTGATGTGTTCTTTTCCCATTCTGTGCTGACCCTGCTCTCATGCATTTCAAAATAGCTGCCTATCTTATATCTTCTTCATTATCCCGAAGAACAAGCACATTGTGTTTCAATGGAAATGCATAATATGGATACAATTACAGTCTCTAACTCCTTTTCTTCCTTTGTCTCTTTCCTCTCTTTAGGAGTTCGCGCCGTCTTCAACTATGAAAGAATGAGTCACTGACAGAAGAGCCGAGAAAAGAAAGAAACAGAAAGTGATAAAAATCAAAAGGGAAGTTGGGGAGACCAAAAAAAAAGTTCAAAAAGACAGGCCATTATGGGGAAGCACGCAAGCCCATCCCGTACTTTGACCATCCAATCTCCTGAGGGCCCAGGGGACAGAGCAGGTGGAGAAGGAGAAGCTGCCAAGTAGACGAGCCAATGTGATGGACACACAAAGGATGGACAGGCTGCATTCCCATCCTCTAGACTTATTTGCAGGTGACCTTTTTGGCCTCGTCAAGAGTTGATCTCCCTGGAAAGTTAGATAACGATGGGAATAAGGAGCAAAAGTGCACAACTTCAGAAGACATGAGACAGTATGGACATGCTGATTTTAAAGAATATTTGATGCTGCATATATTTATTTTTGTACAAATATAATATTTGAGACCCATAAGGTTCTTTGGGTTAACATTTGTCACAGTGATCTACACTCAGTTTTTACTTTCTGTGCTGGATATTACTACACCTTGAACTGTGAATATGTTAATCCATCCTTTCTTGAGGACAATCTTAGTTACAAATGAAGTCCTTGGTGTACAGATAAGCTGAGCAGCTACACACAATCCTATAAAGAGACAGTTAGTTGTCCAGGCTGTTCTGTGATGAAACTGGAACTCATTCAGTGGTATACATCTCTCACTGTTGTAATGAATATATAGTAATGGAGAGATCTTTTTCCTTGTTGACGCACTAACACAACAAAGCTTCACAACATCAAACTGCCTGCAGAGCCTGTGGATGTTGGGGGAGCGAGAGAGGCTGGAGAAATGGTGAGCAAAGAGCCCAACCACTTGCTCACAGGCCAACCCAATGGCAAGAGCACCTTGGCAGATAAGTTGCCCGGGACAATGACTGTGCGCTCTGTGCTGCTCAATCGAGACTCTCCAGATATCGAGAGTCGCCTTAAGCGGCGCCGCAACCGCACCCACCAGGTCCGCTTCAAAGACCTGGAGGATGGCAGCAGCAGCAGTGGCAACAGTGGAACAGGAGAAAACAATAGCCATCAGAGGCCTGTCACCGACTGTGACAGCCCACATCCGCTTCGCAAGCACAGCAGCAGGTCCCCCCAGCCATGGACTGACAGGGACAGGCCACAGACCAACAGTCTTCCTGGCCAAACCTCTGTGGTGGGGGCTGTGCGTGGGGACATGGCAAGTACTATAGAGGTGGTGGCTGCTTTTTTAGCCAGAGCCCCTCCTCATCCACTAACACCTGGTCCTACACGAAGATGCTGGGCACCGCCACAGACTAACTCCCTAACCTTGCCAATGACACGCAAGTCCAGTACGAGCACCAGCACAGCCATCCAGACCTCCCCATGCCTGAAAAAGCCCCAGTCTCTCTCCTCCACCCACACACGTAGCCACAGCCTTGGGGACTCAGTTGGCGTGGATGGGGATGACGAACATGACTCTCAAGATGAGTACCTTACGCACAACCACGTGTTGTTGCCTGCGTCGAAGGACCAGAACGGACCTACTGGCCCTGGGGATCGAACTGTGGTAGAACGAAGGTCTAAAGTGTCCAGAACAGACGTCAAATCAGCTGTTAGTATGTTAAAAACCTCGAGGCACAGCTGCCCCCCTGCAGTCCTTCACACCACCGAGCCATGTCACTGTTCTTCTGTATCCTGTAGAGATGGCCCCAAGCGTCAGGGAAGCAGCACTCCCTCAGTGGTCAGGAGAAGAAAGCGCCTAAACAGGACAACAAGTGATCCTGGAAAGGAAGTACACTACTGCACCACTCCCACACAGACTGAGGTTCCCTGTCCAGCTCCATCACCCTTAAATAACAAACTCTGCACCACTCAAGTTCAAACTGAGAGCCCTTCCCCATCTCTAAATTCAAAGTACTGCACCACCCAAAGCCAAACTGAGAATCAGCATCAGTCTCCACCTTTAAGTGATGAAAAATGCACAACCCAAATTCAAATCACTAATTCTTGTCCATCCCTACCTCCAAATGCTGAACAGTGCACCACTCAAATACAAACAGACTCTCCCTGTCCTTCTTCTCCTACTCATAAACCTTGCACTACGCAGACACAAACTTGCAGCCCTGTTGCTTCCCCACCTCTGACGGTATTACCCAGCTCAGTGCAAACTCAATCTGAGAGTGTTGTATCCACAGCTGCAACTCAAGACCCCCCCACTACCCAGACAACTACTGTGCCTTACTGTACCTCTCCCCCACCTACAAGTACACCAATACAAAGTCCTGAACACAGTGCTGAACCACCTTGCTCTTCCCCAGCCAAGCCAGCTTGCATCAGTCCACCTCCGCCAAAAGCACTGCCCATTACCTGCTCCATTTCTGAACCTATTGTTACCCAACACCCTATCCCCTATTATACTGTTGTGTCTCCACCAACAACCCCCAGCACAGCTGTGGTATGCTCCAGTCCACCCTCAACTGCACCATCATGCCCCACTCAAAACTGCACCTCCCCTACTTCAAACCTGGCATCATCCCCTCCTTTAACCTGTTCCACCCCAACCCCAACTGTCACCCCCATTGTACCTCTTTTTGACCCCAGCAAACATCCACCCACTGCTCCAAATGTAACACATCAACCACTAACAGGTGCATCAAATGTCACACCTTCTACAAATCTAACACCCTGTACAATAGTAACTCAAACTGCCCTGTCTTGCACCTCTATATCATATTACACAACCACACATCCAGCTGGCCCACACGCACCTCGATTAAATCCAACTGCACCTTCTTATGCCACTGTCATACAAACTGTATCTCATTGCAACATCCCATGTCAAGCTCTGCAAAATACCTCTTCTGCCAACACAGGTTTAACGCCCTACTCCTCCCCAGTTCCAAAACTAAAATCTTGCACTTCTCCGCCTCCACTTGTGAAAACCTATACATCCACTCTTCCAAATGCTCAAATTTGTGCAACACCAACTAAAGCTGTTCCTCTGTACTCTTCCACATTTCGTGCTGCGCCACCATACACTCCCCCCTCTCAGGCCCCCTACAGCGCTCAGGATAAGAGGGGCATTCGACTTCCACCTCCTCCCCCACCTCCTCCACCTTACACACCACGGAAAAAGGGAAATGATCCGCCAGGTCCTGCAATCCGAACACCCATGCTCAGGGCAGACAGCAAGGCCAGTGAGAAAGATAAAGAGAAGGAGAAGGAGAAAAAGGAAGATATAAAATGTACAGACTCACCCAAGTTCTGTGAGAGAGCCAACTCTCTGAAGCACAGAGCTCAGACCCCGCCAGTCGCTGTGATGAAGGGAGAGAAGCAGTCCTCCTCCTCCTCTCCTGCCAAGGCCTGTTTTAAGCCCAGCTGTCTTAGCTCAGCCCAGGCTCAGCTTGGGGTGCTACACAAAATGCTCTGCTCAGGAGCCAACGCCAGGCCCAACACTCCCAACAGCCAACACGCTCTACCACCGAACCAGCAGGGTTGCTCTGGAGCCAGAGGCTGCTCTGCTTCTGGGGATCGGCCTACGGCTGGGCCCCTGACAGCCACCCAGGCAGACACTCTAAGACAGGTCCAGGAAATTCTGGGAGGGTTGGTGTCCGGGGCCAGGTGTAAACTGGACCCGTCCAGGGTGACGGAAAAGCTCCTGAGTCCCAACGGACCCCTGCATGATATTCGTAGCCTGCAGAACCAGCTCCACAGCTTGGAGGGGGTCCTGGAGACCAGCCAGAACACCATCAAGGTCCTGCTGGATGTCATTCAAGACCTTGAAAAGAAGGAAGCTGAGCGAGACGGGTGAGGGTATACTTCATGTCAGTGGAACTGTTTACATAATGAAAAAGTAATACCAGCACATCGACTACAAACTGTTTTAATCAACAATGTTTAGAGACTAATCAGACTTTTGTCACATTTACATAATAGTATGCTGACTCTGTTATTATGACTGCTGACTTCCAAACAACCTGCTGACATCAGTTGGTCTGAAGGCTTTTCACACTTGCATTTAATTAGACCTGGGCTAACAAACTCTAAGTCTTTAGAAAAGGTAGCTTATAGGCTTTATGCAAGCTCTCGCTTTGTTTTATTGCAGGGCTGTTTAATAGGACTGTTTAAAATTGAAACCTGAAAGTCCAAGCCTAAAGTTAATGTCTTTGTTGGCTCACTGCACACAATTCAAATACACAGTGCTGTGACTGGACACAAAAAGGTAAGCTTTACTTAATTGATGTGAGAACAGTTCTAACCTCAATTCACACACAGTGCTCTCAACCAGACGTGTGGAACCTTGTTCATGCTCAGGAGTGGGGTTTAGGATGAGGTTTTGAGACATTAGTTGAAGTTTTAACTTGGGTTACACTAGTCCCGGGTCGGCTTATACCACATTACGCATTTGAATGGCTAGGAAATTCAGTTTTAGAAGTTTCAGACAGCAGGGAAGACGTCCCAGGATCACAGCATTGTTTTTAGCACCACATGCCCAGGGTGGTGTCCAACGATAGCGTTAACAGTGGTGTGAAAAGTGTTGTATAGCCCAGGGTTAGATCAAGGGTTTTGAGAGGGGGCTTGTTTGGGTTTAAAAGCAGTGTGAAGGCCCTGGGCCAAAAGAGGAGCTATCCCACATTTGAAGTTGTAAATGTGAAATGACTGGAACCCTCAGGCTAATGGAGCTGTAAACCCAGGGCTAACGGCGGCTCTCAGCCCAGGGCCAAGTATGGAGAGCCATCTGGTAATCTTCAGCATTTGGTCTCCTCTTAGACTTTAAGATAGATAGATAGATAGATAGATAGATAGATAGATAGATAGATAGATAGATACTGTAGCGGAAAAGGGAAGAAGAGAAGAACAAACAGTAGAACAATGTAAATTATGAGAGCTTGGTATTTTGGAGACCTGGAAAGTAAATGTCAGCATGCAGCCTAAGTGCCTGCTGTTTTATTCCGAGACAGTTAATTTTTCTACTAAGGATCTGGTTCACTCCACACAAAAACAAATGAGGGGCAGACGTGATATCGTGATCGCAGCTTTGCACTAAAAGATTGTCTGCTCTCTCCTGGAATGCAGTAGACAAGTGGGTTGTTGTAGGCAGATTATTCTTCACCAAAACGGGAATATCCACAGCCCAGCAGTAATAACCTCTCTGCCTCGTGTGCTGTGAATATTACAGATAGATGGTTGTTGTGCATAAGCTTTTGCTGTGATGCAGCTCCTCTATTTATAGCCAATCCCAGTATTGTAAGCATTGTAAATACAAAGCTGTGTGGACAGAGCACAATGTAAATTTGGTGAGAAGGAGAAGGCAAGACAAAGTAGCTTAAAAAAAAAAAAAGCAGAAATAAGAAAACGAAACAGCAGATTGAATGCAGCAGACAGAGAGCAGGGGAGCGTCTGTAGTTATTTTTATGAAGTTACATGTCAGTCATGCAAGTCTCAGCTCTCAATATGCTAAAGAATTTATGTCATGTCAGACCACAGGGAGCCTTTTGGGGCTTTGGTTGCACCTATTTTGCAGCAGCTCTTTCCTCATGCATGTATGTATGCAGCAGGCGGGGATAGATAGAAATCAGCAGTTGGCTGTCATCATGTTGGTGGTTTCACATGCTCCATGCCTCTTAGTGTAAACCCTTTACCATTCTCATCAAGTCTTTAATTAATCTGCTTCCTACATTGTAAGCTGCTTAGTAATTTCTCCCCCCCTTATCACACCAAAATAGTACATGATGTGGGGACGAGAAAATTCTTGGATAGGAAATGATACACACGGATGGATGTGTGTCTATGAATCCACGGAAGGGGCTTGACTGATATCTGAGCAGCATAATCCAAATCACAGTGTTAACACTAATGCCAGCACTATACTTTGCAGACATCTGGACATGTGACTGAACAGCCTTCTGTCTCATAAAGTGACATATCTCGCGTGTTCCAGTATTAGAATTCAGTCATCGGTCTTATGCATGCAGACTTGACTTTTACCTCATAAGCATTATTTTATGCCTGGAGTGATACAGTGACTCATGGTTTACGTAACAGCCTGAGCCTGTTGGAAGGGGTATCGTTCATTAAAAAATGATCAGGGGTGATTTCAGAGAGGAGATTGGTGTATTTGCAGGGATGCGTGTGCCAGCAATTCATTTCAACAAGGGAAATGATAACCTGAATATGTCTTTGTGGGCTCACACAAACACACACACGCAAAACATCATTCTTGTTCCCCTGATACGTCATCTGTGTGCTTTTCAACAGAAGACATTCATACAGAACCGGACAGGACATTGAGAACTGTGGGACCTGCAGGGACTGTGCCTGCATCATCTACAGGTATGTGGATGTATGCATGCCAGAGTTTCTGCATATTTATCGCTTGTTTTACATGTGAGCGCTGAGAGCAGCAGAGCTCGTCTCGGCGCACAGTTCTGTGCATCACGCTGTCACGTTGGATCACATCAGTTTTGGAAGTTCAGTTTTATGGCTTGCTAGGATTGTCATTCTGCTCCGTGTGACAAGCACAGCCGGATGCAGCGGCGCTTTGAACGTGGCCGCTCATGGCTGCAGGTTTGATCACTGAGCACAATTATGAGAGATTTATAAAGACTTATCACACACATTGTCATGCTCTCCCTCTCAAATTTAATGAGGTGAACAACAACACAGACTTAAGTCGCGCACCCGTGTGCCCACTTTGTTTCCGGCCTCCTCCTCCTCCACTCTCCTCTCGTTTCTCTACTCCCCCTTATCTGAACTGTACACACACACACACACACACACACAAACACAAGCACACACACTGAGCTACTGCGTAATCATTCCGCTCTGAGATTTGAATTGAAATCAATTAATTACAGGATTTCACACTTTACAGGAGGGTGAAGAAAGGGGGAAAAAAAAAGAAAAGAAAAGTGTGGATTGCTATGAAATTGAAATCCACATCTCTTGGTTGTAAATGTCAACATTTGAAAAAAAAAAAAAAGTCCTGCAGATGTGAAAGAGAAATAAAACAGCGATAGGATAGAAGGGATGACATGAGTGCTTACATGCACAAATATAATTTGATTATGACAAGATCAAAGCGCTTCTCTGATTATTAAAACTTTCATGTAAACACCTCAGAGGGGTTGCGATGCTCAAATTATGTCATAAATCTGAGAAAGCATAACCCAATTAACGGGCCGGGATTCATCATCAGTCTTCTTAATTGTGGACTGGAGCTGTGAAATGTGGCATGTGTACACCTTAGACTGATTACCTTCAGTGATTTGATTCTGCGCTCTCACCTACTCACTCATTTATTATTTATTACTCAGTGCAGCTAATAAGGTGTTTCCTGTAGCTGCAACATATCCTCAGCCTTAACCCCATTATCAAACAAATGATATTATGGCTGAAGTTCAGTTACTGTAAACCACATAAATGATTCAATCAAACTATTATCTTAATCTGGTTATGCTCAGTAATTTATTTATGCTGTGTGCGCAAAACCTCCTCGATTGAGGCACAAAAAAAAAAGAAGAAGAAAGACGGTGGGGGAGGACAAGAAGAAAGACAGTTGAGGATAAAAGACTGGAAAGGAAGAAGCTAAATAAATAAATAAATAAATAAAATGAGGGAGATCTGAGGGGAAAGATCTGAGATTTCGAAATGGAACAAGAGAAGGAGAGAGCAGAGGGAGAGGAGGCCCATAAAGAAAATGATTCATTCAGAAACTAAATACAGCTTCATCTTGAAAGATTAGAATATTACTGCTCAGGAATGTCGGCACGAAGCAGCCATGGTTCCTCATATTGAAGCGAGGGAATAAGGGATACAGATGACACAATGCAGGGAACGTGACAGAAGATAAGTTATCACTCTGGTCTGTTGCACTGTATCATCATGTTTTATTTTTTTTTCTCCTGGGTGGCAGTTCTGAAATATTTTACTTCATATTACGGCGCGCAGTCGCCACAGATGAGGACTTATCACTCAATCACCTGTCAAGTTGGCGTGTTTCTTTCATGTGTGACAAGAGGATTTCATTGCTTTGAAAACGGAGGAGATTCTCTTTTCTCTGAGGCTCAAGTTGAGCCGAGTTTAAAGGGAGACTTTGGGAGCAATTGAGAAAAAGGTGAAGATGAAGTGAGGCCTGAAAAAAAAACGGGTGAGTGATGGAAAAGCCATGAAATCTGACGAGACAGATTCCATCAATTAAAAAGCTTCTTGAAATCTTAGTCCTCGAAGAAAAGCGCAGCGCAGCACACTGTCAGTCTGCTTGAAAAGCTCAGACAGAAGTATATTTAGAGATATTAATTTCAGATTTCCATGGAAGAATCTTCTATACGTCCTTGACCAATAAGCCTCAAGAAATGTTACCTGAATAAATGAAATGCCAAAGAGATTTATTTTCAAGCTCTTACAACAGATCCTTTAATATTAACAACAGGTCTGATGACTACATTAAATATTAAAATCGCATAACAGGGATGAATTCCAAGATGAATATCATCAGTTCCTCTCAGCAATTTACCATCTTTTCGATTCATTGTTTTGGTTTTTTTCTCTTGTAACTTAACTGTATTATTTTAGTAAAATCATTGCATTGTTTTTGGCTGCAGCGGTTATCAGTAGGGATTTAAACCAAGTGCAATGTTTGGAAATCAATTAGGAAATACACACATAAAAACATTATTAATAATGTGTTTTTGTTTGTTTTTAGGTATGTGTAGGTAAAAATGGAAAGCAATTTACATGTATGAATCTTTTTTTTTTAAATTATTTATTGGCAATATGTGAATAGATTGTAATATAATTTATTATTTATTTAAAAAGAGATCTTCCCCAAATGTCTTGGTGCTTTTAACAGCCTTTGGACTGATTTCCACACTGAAAAAAATAAATAAATGACAAAACTTTTCAGTTTTATTTCACAGATCTTTTCGGTATTTTTGAGCTGTATAAAAATATTAATATAATTAAAAAATAAACAGTGAATTTACATGCTGAATGTTAAATAACATTAAAAACCTGGAGGTTTGAACTAACCAAAAAAATTCTGAAGAAAAATATTGACATAAAATAAGTACAAAATTCTTTTTGAATTTCCCAAACATTTCCTTTTTATTTAAAAGATAAAACTGTTGTCAAATTCAAGCTTTACATTGTCGTTATATTTCTAAAATTAGATACAGTTTGTGACTATTAACAGAAAAGAAAAAGTTTTGGTTCTGTAAATACACATTATTAATATTATTATTAGTGGTATTATTATTCATGATTTTAAAAAAATGTGTAAATATCCTTCAGTAAATATTAAAAAGCCTAAGAGGTGCACATGATCTCATATTAAGGCTAGAAAATACATTTTCATTATGGAAAAATACAGTATTTTTTTGTTATTTTACTGTATATTTTCAGCGCCCTAGCAGCTGAAATATTCCCATTTTTTAAATAGCTTTTCTTTTTAACAGCATGTGTAAAGATCCAAAGGATGTAACGTTTATTCTTGCTCCTGAGCACCCTGCCTCAGCGGCTCGCTTCTGCTACCACTAATATTAGCCTACAAATGGAGTTCACTAATATCAGCATGAACCGGCTCCCAGCACAACAAATACTCCAACATGAAGCCCACATAAGCATCAAAACAAACAAACAAAAAGTTTTATCTTGTGAAGCCTGTCTGACCAAACGAGAGCCCGTTGGGGGGAAAAAAGCTCAACATCAGCAGGGAGTTCAATTCATTCCTCAGTCTCTTGTAGTCAGACTGATCTCTAGAGTGTGTTTTAACACTGTACCAGGGCTGGAGATATTTTCTATAGAGAGGAGTGCATTGGGAGAACCCTACACAAATCTGGCGGGAGTGGGCGGTTTTAAGTTTGCTGTGGGTGGTCAAGAAATAAACTGCAGGTCTTGGGATTTACCACAAGCAGAAGGATGGAGTCAACAAATGGAGTGGAAAAGAAGATTAAAGCAGGTCTTTACAATGCAAAAGCAAGGCAGGGCGAGTTGACATGTGGGTAAATTTCTCAGCTGTTACTGATGAAAATGTAAAAGAATTGGACTTCGTTGCAACAAACATGCAAAGTAGTCGATGTACAGCAGGCACAAGTCTGCCACCTCTGGGCTGAGGCGACACCTGCACGTTTCTCCTGACCTTAAATAAGCTCTCCTTTATAGATAAAACACTTCCTGTACTGCTTCCTTTCAAGAAATCCGTACTTGCTGCTCTAGAATGAGAAATTCTTATTATGAATTTAACCTTCTGTAATTTTGCTGCAACATTACAAACATCTGTGCATCTTTTATTAACCTGTATATCTCCATCAATACAGCACAGTAGAATAATGTGCATTTCCTGCAGAAACTCTGTGTTGTCATGAAGGTTTTTGGGTGTGGGCAAGAGTGAACACACAAGTAATGGTCAGAAACCCAGTGGAGCTCTATAGTGTCAAATATTATTTTACAGTCAAACTATAGTAACAGCGTCACTAAGCTGCCTCATCCATCAACATGATGTCAGTCACGCTCACTTTTAGGCCTCATGTCACCTCACTGTTCTGGCCGATGCCCAGGTTGCTTGTGTGAGCGAAAGGATGCAATTTGCTTAACAGCCGCCGTCGTCATCGATAACAAGGGTTTTCTGAATGTCACACAGAGAACCTCAAATATGAGCATTCTCCCGCTAATGTAATTTTTCTTGTAATTTTGACAAGCGATTGTCCTATTTGAAAAGCTCTAGGTGGTTTTAGTGGAGGGGTTAATAGCTAGAAGGCTGCTGAACAACTTCTTGCTCTGGAGTTGGTGGGAAACAACATTGCTTGGTTGTCCACTGTCCATATTGACTTTATCAGGTCTAATCAGGGATGTGTTTGCAATTCAATAAAATTTTATTTATATAGTGCTAATTTACAGCATAAGTCACCCCAGGGCACTTTGCATAGTAAGGTCAAAACCTTACAATATTATATTATAGACAGAAACCCAAGAAATCCAACAATTCTCTTTGAGCGAGCACTTAAAGTAGAAAGAAAAAACTTCCTTGCAAAACAAAGACATCCCCGGCAGAAGCAGGCTCAGTGAGAGCAGCTATCTACCTCGACCTGCTGGGGTGAGGGGAGGGAGAAGGAGGCAGCTTCTCCAAAACAGCTGAAAAAATCAAAATGACAACTATTAATTCAAGATTAAATGATAGAGGAGATTCTGAAGTTTTAAGATAAATATTTTAAGATAAATTTTTAAACAAATTTGGGGAAAAAAAAGCCATGGATCAGTTGGATTTATTTTGTATGTGTGGGAGCCTTATAACTTCAAGTGCTGCAATAATTACACATAATACTGTAATATGAAGCGCACACATCTTTATTTTAACAGCCTAAAACAAAAAAATTAAGGGGAAAATAAAATACATTTACAGAAATAGCAGAAAATATCAATTTACTTAAATAGGAAAATTAAAGCTTAAAAAAACACTGAATATGTAGAGTAACAACTATGATACATGTGTATTTAAGCCCATCTAAGCATGTTTGCACACAGAGCTTTGTCCTCCAGTTACTCAGGACATCTTTCAGGGGCAAAGCTTATATAAAAATGCTAATGACACTTTAAGCATGCAAATGTAGATACTAGTGGCTACAGAATGTAGCATTTTGAACATTTTGTACCCAACCAAGACTCACAAATAAGCGCTTCATTTGTTCTGCTTTTTAAGGTCTCGTATTACAGGAGGAATAATGCATGATGCATCTGATGTTATTTATCCAACACCACTGGCACATTAACTGCATATTAATACGTGAATCCGATTGTGTGGCCGTGCAGGAGTGTTAATTAGTGAGCGGAGTTGTGATTTGCTCCCTGTTATTCTTTTAGCTAATGGCGAATGTGCTGTATGGAACAAAGTAGGGAGGTCTAACAAGGAACTGTTGTGCTTAATCCCCGTGGAGTGTGTGGAGACAGCAGCCTAATCAGATCCGCACTCTGCTGCTTTATCTCCGCAACCGCTCTGTCTATTGCTCGATCACGCATTTCGCTGGAGGAGCTCGATGGGCCGCTACTCTGAGATGGATTAATGACTCTCCAGACCGTACGTTTTCAGCTAAACTATAAGTCCACCAAGAGTTTTTTTTTCCTTTCAAAACCGATCCGTCATCGCCTTCACTGAACAGCAGATAATTGAGAAAAAGGATTGCTGAGGAAGCGCTTTCTCTCTTTCCTGCTAGCTTGGCTGTTATCTGTGGAGATGCCACAAATGCTAGTTTCATATCTTCGCCGTGGCCTTGTTTCACACTCGTATTGTTTTCTCTCTATTCCTCTCATTTACAGTCTGAGCTGACTCTTTAAGCATTTGTCAATGAACGCCTCTCCACATCAGTGGTGTTCATGCCAGTGGTGGTGGTGGTGGTGGTGGTGGTAGAGTGCAGGATTTCTCTTCTCCAAGACTGGTAGGACGAAGGCTGCAGACTGATCCACTGGGAGGGCTTGAGACGAACATTTTGTGACAGCGCCTACAGTAACAACTCATCACTCCCCATTCTCACCACACACCAATCATGAATCAGCGCTTCCTGACGCACATCTCTACTGACACAACATTGCATGACCGAGCCGGATACTCGCACGCTGTCCTTCGATTGTGATAGACCACAGAGCGAACTGGTGGAGCATAAGCGACTCCGGAGACGTGGCACGGGGAAGAAAATTGCCATGACTCCTCCTGCATCTCAATATCTCTGCATATTCCTCATACCTCTTCTTTCTCTTCTTCTTCTTTTTTTTTCTTCACGAACGCCGAGTGTGCGGTGAAATATTCATTCACATCAAAAATTAATCACAGCAGCTTTAAAAGATTTTAAAAAGTAATAATAGTGTTAAAGGAGACCTGGAGACATCCACTTGGTCGTTGGCTCGCTGTGGGTGAAGGATGGCTGCCAGACACATTTGTCCAGTAGATCCCCATGACGGAGCAGTGCTGCGTGCCTCGCATCATTAAACATGCGCCATAGTGCAGGCAGGAGTTTCAGAGAGAACAAATTGATTGAGAGAATTAATTGATTGTGTTTAAAAACTATATAAAAAAATCCAAACAGCATGTGGCTTTTTGTGCGACTGTCAAACTGTGAAGGAACACGACGAAGGAGAACTCCAAAGTGGAGAATCTAGTAAGAATATTGTGTATAGTGTCTTTGCTGTCACTCAAGTGCGTGTTAAGAGCTGTGGGCTGCAGTGCATGGAGCCCTTATTCATACTCCTCCTGCCCTCTATAATACGCTTCTGTCTCCGTCCACATCTCCGGAGTCGCCGCTTCTCAGCTTGGGCTCACGTTTTCTTTCACCGGCTCTGAATCGCTTCCTCATGTGGCCCCAGAAGGGCGTAGCGGTCCGATTCAAATACTCTCCACATGGTCCTAACACTGGCCCATAGCTACTGACAGCTTCTCATTGTCCTGGTTTTATCCAGAGGAATATGCTATTTTACAGACATCAGAAAGAGGCGCCTTTTCCACTAGATTGCTTGTGTCACTTCCTCTGCTCTCTCTCCTCCTCCTCCTCCCCCCCACTTCTCCATTTTTTTTTTCTTCTCTGCTTTGAATATAAATACATTTCACACCTAAATGGGGATGAGGGGAAGTGGTGCAAACTGGCAGCTCTGGATTGGGGTATAGGAGCAGCAGGGAAGAAGGGTGAGAGCAGCGTCAGAGAGAGGAGGTGAGTAGGAAAGATTGCCGATGCAGCTTTGCTTCCCCTTCCGCAACCAAATGAACCAGAACCCGACGTGTTCCTGTGCACAGTTTACTCACGGAAACTAACATCTGCACTATATATACGGTATGCAAATGAGCAGAAAGTTGTCCAAAATAAATCTGTGCCTCAGCGTGCACACATTTTTTTTTTTTTGCTGAGCTCCTCTGAAACACAGTGATGTGTGAGCAAATTATAGATGAACTTCTCATGTTCATGGTCACAAGGATATTTCTGAACCTGTATCTAGCCCCCAGCCTTTCATTAAACATTGACAATTCACTGCCATTATCATAACAGGGAGAGAAAAGACCTGACTGAATAGAATATGAAATGAATTCTCAGGGAAATACAGAGGTTAAGAGAAAGGAGGAGAGGAAAAAGTGCACCTGTATTTGAAGAAGCAACGAAGCAAAGCAGACAGAAAGATGAAACATAAAACAGTATTTTACAGTGACAGAGGAACCTGTGAGCCTGTTTGTGTAAAAGAGAGAAAGGAGACATCCTATGAATTTTAAAAACCAGCTTTTTAAAAATCAGACAGCCCAGTATCTGTATGAATTATGTCCAACCCAGACTTTTGAGTGCTCGGTGGGCAGCTTTCTACTGCAGAAACTTTGGGAAGATGTAAAGAACATTTACAGGTGGGCCCAGTAATCGGCTTTTTTGTTTCTGTTGCTCTATAGAATATCTAATCTTGTGATGTGAACTCCAAGTGTCCAGAAATTAACTATAAATCGTTAGTGGACTTAACTACAGTTCTATCAGCACATAGGACAGAGAATAATAGAGGCTTTGTTATGTTAGTTTGAATGGTTGTTTTACGTTGAGGATGCTGACGGCAAAAAAAACACAAAAAAAATGTGACTCGACGAGAATGTCAAGAGAGCAGAAAAAAATGCTCCTTAGTGTTGCCGTTTTTATCGAGTTTAACCAATCATCATCGAGGGCCACACAGCAGTTTTTCTAGGGCGCCTTGAAGGTACCTACCCTGGAGTACATACTTTTTGTACCCAACTGAAAGAGACTCTTCAAGGGCAGTTCTTGCGGTCGGAAGTCTGCTGTTGAAAGCAGCTTGATGATGTCGAACTTCTGTGTTGGTGTAGTGGCATTCATATGTGCTATAAGAAAGAACTGTGGAGGTCGGGGTGGTGGATGTAGTAAGTTTAACTCTTATGCACGGGACTGTTCCAGTTAATGTTGCCGTTCTATTACCCATTGTCTTTCCCTAACCTTAAAGCATTTGTATTTGATAGTTTCTTTACGAATTATTTTTCAGAACTCACATAGTGTTGAATCTACTATCTATATAAAGTGTGTTATCACAGGATCGCATATGAATTTCAAGCATTTTGCAAATTTATGTAAGTTACATTTTTCGTGTGTTGCTTTACAAGTTAAACCTACATGTGAAATGGATCAAGAGCCTATGTTGTGCTTCTTTACTTTGTCCCTTTCCATTAGGGTGTTGGAGCTTTTTTGTGCATGTAAAGGGTCTACAAACTTTCAAAGCCCAAAGTCCACACTGAATACTGCTCCTCACCCGCCCAAAAGGCCTTGTTTGTAGTCCATAGTTGTCTGCTGTTACTTATCTCTGTCACCATGTAACACATTTAACATCTAGTTTGGCATGCGTCTTGACAAAGAATAAGCACCGTCCTCGTAGTCTGCCATTATTTCTTCACTAGAGTCACTTCTGCAAGGATCACATCACTATACTCAGAAAAAAACGCACTTTATCAGCACTAAGTGGCAGATACAGGTTAGCTGGTGAACATAGTGGAGTGTTATCTTGTTTAAGAGCCAAATGTACGTCTAGGAGCTGGTTGAGACCAAAAACAGAGCTAAAAGAGAATGAGTATTGCCCATTCATTGGGTGGGAAAGTTAACTCGGATAAAACCAAAAGAAAAAAAAAGAAGAAACAGAATCAAATAGAGAGGCAATAACAGAATGGAAATACACTGAATGCCAGCCATAAATAGTAAGTTAGCCCTACATTTACCTCATACGTTGGCCCTTGATGATGGTGTCTAGCAACAGGGGTGACCAAAAAAAATCCCCATAATGACCACCAGTCATCCGATCTAGTTCAGGCTTGACACAGGACGTCCTCTGGTCCCCAGCAACACACCTGCCAAGTGTGAAGTAGATCGGATGCACGGTTGTCAAGATATGTGAAGAACACAGAGACACACACTCAGACAGACAGACAGCCATTCCTTCATTTATTAGTGAGATAATGACCGTTCACAATATTGACTATTTATGCTCAACAGAACGAGACTAAGCAGTGCAAATCTTAGACCCCAAACACTCCAGAACAAGTCAGTTATCAGTCAATAGTACACCAGCTGAAGCCTGAAGTCCAGACATAATCTTCTCACCGCAGAGCCTGGATTTGTTTTTACTGGATATTTTAAATCGCCAGGTTGTCCATATCTGACAGGAAATTTATTTGAACATGAACAGATTCCTTCCTTACGGTGCATTTTAAACGACAAATAAAGAGAGAAACACAGAGTGAGACAGAGATAAATGGAAGCTGATAGAAAGGCAACAAGAAAGAAAAATAATAGCCGGTGTATTATCAGTTTAACTGGATGTGAGAGGTTTTCGTCTCTGTGAAGAAAGATTTGTCAGATTCTTGACTCTGACCTTTTGCTAACAACCCTGTCAGAGCTTTCAGACCTGTGTGGATGTGAGTGTGTGTGTGTGTGTGTGCACATGCGCAACGCTTCCCCCCGTGGATGAGGCTGATAATGGAGAATTGGTGTGTGTGAAATGTGTAAAGGGCAGGGCAGGCAGTTCTTCTGCAGTAATCCATCTTTACTTCAGGGCTGAGCCGTGGAGCAACAGGCATCTCGCTGGGGAGAGAGAGAAAATACACTGTAGGCATCACTCTCGTTCATACCAAACTACACAGAGGAAACGTTCAGCCAGCGGGAGCACGAGATTTTCACAGCAAGAAAACAAGAAAATAAGAAACTAAGTAATATTTGTTCCCCACAGTCTCTTATTTTCTTACAACGGCAAGACAGTTAGGAAAGAACGGGCGCGGTGGCACCTAACGCGTTAGCACTTGCGCACATCTAAAGACACTTTTGTCTCAGCTCATTCACTGGAGATGTGAGACCGTAAAATTGTTATATGTCCTTACAAATGTGTATCCATCCACACATGAGTTTGTTTATGCGAGGAAATGACAGATATAAGGCTGGGTGTGAAACAGAGGGAGAGGGTGCGAGAGACACACCAAGAAAACGGGGAGAGCGAGAACCCTTGTTCATGCTGTTTGGCAATAATCACAGAGCCGGACTCGTGCCAGCAGTGAGTGCCAGATGGTGCCCATCACCGTTGTGCCATATCTTTGAAACAGGGAGGAGAGAAGAAGATCAAGAGTGGCATGTGGAACAGGGAAGCGCTGCCTAATGTGGATGATGTGTCATATAAATACTAATCACGCTAGAATCACACCCACAGCTAAATTAGATCCCTAAAGCTCATCCACTAGCACCCACTCTCAATCTTCTCCCTGTTTTGGCACAGCGCTTCTGTCGTTATCAGAGATGATCAATAGATGAGATATTAAACGCTGAACCCGAGAAGTATTTCTTCCTCCTTTATAATGAGAAGGCCATAAGTGGTAACTATCTGCTTTATTAAGGGATAATGAATCAATTACTAATGTCTTTTAGGCTCACTATAAGCTTTATTTGGGGTTGCCAGGTTGTAAGAAATCCCTTTTGCTGGTGTTTCACCTCCAACGTGAACTCAGCATGACAAGGAATAACTAAACTAGTTTGTACGCTGTGTTGTCCAACTTCACCTGCAGGTAAACATGTTTCTGACTATTTCAAACAGCCACACTCAAAGGCAGGATGAAAAGCTTGCTGTGGACATGATTTTTGCTCATGTGGTGATAATTGGGGACACTTTCAATCACCCAGTAAATGACAGGATTGTGTGAATGTTGACAAAACAGTCCTCTTTTAGGTTTAGCAATTTTGGTACAAACGCTAACAGTCGTGAAAGAAACATGGAGAATCTTTGGTCCAAATTGGTGGCCTATGTGGAGTTTTAGCGACAAAACACATTTTAGGAACTTTAGGTTATAAATCTCACAATGTAACTGGTGCTACAAAGTGAGTCTACAAACCGACCAATCAGACTTTGACATAAAGTGGTGCAGAATATGCCAGTCAATATTGTAAGTGCTCTTTTTGCAAAATCAGAAATAGCAGAAGGTGTAGTAGCCATTGGTTAAATACTACTTTGTTTGGATTTGGTTTAGGTAACGATCGGGGGATATTTAGTTGAAATAGAGGACATTCGTTGTCATGGTCACAATAATAAATAGGCTGTAATATTACAGAGGTTAATCTTTAAAAGAAAATCACTTTAATTTTAAAATGGAGAACAAGCAGTGCTCTCCTGTGATGAAATTGAATGTTTTTCAACCCATCCACCCACCCTGATCTCCTCCCCATTTGTGCTTTGCAGTTCTGTAACTCCTTTGTGCTCATCAGAATTACTTGTGGCTATAACTCTGACAGTTTGTAGGATTTATAGCACAATGCAACCTTACAGTTAATACATTTACTTACTATACAAATTAGGCTTAATATGACCCAAAAGTGGCCCTGCGATGGACTGGCGACCTGTCCAGGGTGTCTCCTGCCTTCGCCCTAAGTCAGCTGGGATAGACTCCAGCCCCCCACGACCCTAATGAGGATTAAGCGGTGTATAGATAATAGATGGATGACCCAAAAGTAACTTTGGGTCATAATAAGATGTTTCCACAAACAAACTGTTTGTGAGAGGAAGGGTTCTGTTTCTAAATAAAGTTTAGGTTTAAAAAAAAACAAAAAAACACGGCCCACACTTCTGATGGTTCTCTCCTTCCACTCTCGTGGGCTTTTGATGCATATGAGGGTTGGCACTGAGGACAAAGGTTGTTGATTGTTTTCCTGCATTTTCATTTGACTGGCACAGATTGTTGACGTGAGCTGCTTTCTGATGTTGTGTATCCTAACACTACAGTTCACCATGCATTTATTGCACAGTGGGACATTACTCAAATTAATATCCTGCAGTCGGACACAGACTACAAACCAGGAGTTTATTAGGCTTGTGTTGTACTTATCATATCTGTGAGTGAGCGAGGGTCCACTAGGGCCTGAATTACCATCCTCAGAGGGTGCACTAAAGGTTCTGTGCAGATTACTGCGTATAAATATAATGTTTTGCAACTGCACCGACAGTCCGCATAGCCGCTACATGTAAGGGCTGCTCATTCGGCAGGAAAACCAAAATGACGTGCATACACACAATATGTAGACACCGATCAACTGTGCATGTGTGAACCATCTGAGTGGACTGCGAGAAGAATAGAAAGTAGTATAATAAGGGCTGTTTACAAATTGCCTACTTTGTCTTTTTACTTTCGTTGCGTACTAAAGCTGCCTTTACAAAATGCTCATGCAGTGTTCATACAACTGGGATATAACATCATCATCATCATCATCATCATCATCATCATCATATTGCGCCTTAAGCTTTGGCTGTCTCGCTCACATATCCATGCAGGTTATAGTGTAAAATGAGCTGTCATCAGTCTGTGCACTGTGAGCTTGTTTAAATTACTGGAAACACCACAACGTATGTGATGTATCTCTTGCTGTGCAGAGGATTGTGGGTCAGAATGGCCAGAAAAGTAAGCTGACTGACATACTGCAAAATGCAACTGAATGTAGTCGGACATCCAGGTATTTTTAGCATACTGTATTCAACACGGGCTGCGCGGTGGGTCGGTGGTTAGCACCATGGCCTCACAGCTAGAAGATCCCCAGTTCGCGTCCCAGTGAGGACACCTGGGATCTTTCTGCGTGGAGTCTCCATGTTCTCCCCCTGCAGCGTGGGTCCAAAAACATGTTGAGGTTAATTGGTGATCCTAAATCTCGAAGTGTAGCCCTGTGATAGACTGGTGACCTGTCCAGAGTGTCCCCTGCCTTCAGCTGGGATAGGCTCCAGCCCCCCATGACCCTAGTGAGGATTAAGCGGTGTATAGATAATGGATGGATGTATTCAACACACTATTTATTTTCAAATAATTTTTTTTTCTGGGATACTATGTGCTATAATAATTTAGGTATTAGAATGCCTTCCAAGAACTCCTCCTATCCACGGTGTTGCTGTTCGTGCGAAAATCCACCAGTGTGCAAAATCAGGCCTTGTACGTTATGATATCCAGGAAATTGACACAAAGTTGTTGTTGCATAGTCCAAATGTGAAACAAGAGAATGTCAAACCGTGTCTGTTCTCCTCATACGCACACATTGTCGATTTCAGGGAGTTACAGAAAGTCAGAAGTACCCCCCCGAAATGCCAACATCGGAGAGGTGTGTGTTAGTGTGTGTTTATGAATGGGTGTGACAGAGATAGAGATGGATTGATCCTAACTGCGAGTTGTTTTTTTCAGGTGGCAAACTGCCACCCTGCCGTCACACCTCTCTCTCTCAGATCTCCTCAACAGCCACTCATCCGTCAGTGCCTTCCGCTCCAGCAGCTATCACTCAATACCTCAGTGGTGCTGAGGACAAACAGGTACTGTGTGCAACCAGCCGTCACCTTTTGCCTTTTAATTCACCTTAGCTGACTTACTGTACAGTTGTTTAATGTCCGGATGAATAGTGGACAAACTTGTGCAGTAACAGGAAAACTCTGCAGTACTTTGGTGTGCATCGTTGCTGGATAAATATCGATTGTGGGCGGGTGCTGTAGAAAAAAATTCCTGGCTTGAATGTGAGGACAGACTGGGTAAGCACACCTCATCACATATGCTGCACTAAATTTGGCCCACAACATCCCCGGGAGGCCGAACAGTAAATTTCGGTCCAATTTTCTCAATACCAGCACTCAGCGAGTATCAACACAAATCTACACTGATTTGTGTGTAACTACTCTTACACACTAAAGCTGTGCTTATACTCAGAATTACAGTTCAACTGAATAGAAATGACATGTTCAGCAGTTCATGGCCTGCAGTAACAGGGACGGTTAACCATCCTAGCTCAAACTTTCCTGCTCAGCGGTCTAGAAACGGTGCCGTATAGGCAAACTGCAGACAAGTGAAAGATTTACCATTAAAGACCCCCCTTTCCGAGTGTTCTCTGTCAAGTCAGCGATGGAATTCAGTGTTTTGTGCTTCACGCAGCTTTTAAAGACCAATAAATTTAAAGGTGCTGTAATCAATCATTTTCTTCTTCTTCTTTTTTTTTTGTTTCACTGATTGTATAATGATGAACCATGACCCGACTCTGCAGTTCCCCTCAGTTTTCCGCATGCTTTAGCTCAAGCTTTGGTTTTCCGGCTTGCAATTTTTGATCTCTTTACCTTTATCAGTGCTCTTTTAAGATACATCAGGCTGCTGTTTTCAATAAAGAAAAGCTAAAAAAAAAAATCCCTGCTCAGCACATAACAGCATATTGACACTGTTCGCATCTAGCTGGTGAACATAGTGGAGCATTTGGCAGCTGAAGAACCACATATTTCCCTCAGGAGATGGTGGAGACCAAAACAGAGTTAAAAATGCCGGGTGATGAAAACTACTGGTGTCTGAGGTTTAAATAACTTTTTATGCTGACACATTTATCACATCAAGATGGATCTGTTACCAAACACTGAAAAAACAAGTTGGAAAAAAAACCCAAAAAACGACGGTAATAGGCTGGGGCTGCAAGATGGGTCGGTGGTTAGCACCGTTGCCTCGCAGCAAGAAGGCTGCTGGTTCGCGTCTCGGTGAGGACACCCGGGATCTTTCTACGTGGAGTTTGCATGTTCTCCCCGTGCGGCGTGGGTTCTCTCCGGGTTCTCTGGCTTCCTCCCACACAGTCCAAAAACATGTTGAGGTTAATTGGTGATTCTAAATTGTCCGTAGGTGTGAATGTGAGTGTGCTTGGTTGTCTGTCTCTAAGTGTAGCCCTGTGATAGACTGGTGACCTGTCCAGGATGTCCCCTGCCTTCACGCTAATTCAGCTGGGATAGACTCCAGCCCCCCCTGCGACCCTAGTGAGGATTAAACGGTGTATAGATAATGGATGGATGGATGGTAATAGGCGGGCAGCTAGTTTGCAAAAAATATATTGTAAAATAACAGAAACACTGTAATTATCCATGATATATCATCTGGCCTCAGTTTTACATGAGAGTATGTGTATTGTTGGGATATAATAACACATGATATATACAATTGTATATTACATTTATTTCTTAAATAGAGAAATGTTATGATTATTCACAATTACAGTTTTGAAGTCCTATTTTACATTACACATGTAAATGTAAACAAAATGGAAAGTATATTTTTGTCAGTTTAGTTCAGATTTTGTGTGTTTAAAAAAAAAAACACCAGAAAAGAAAGGAAAATTACAGATTTATTTTTTTAGCGGCATAGCTGAATTTTTGTCCTTATATCTGCTGATTTTGTCCATCAACAGCCACATCTGAGGTAGCTGTGTCATCACAGCTCTTCATCTCACCCACCACTACCTCTTTTATGCTACATTTGATAATCAGGTCGCTCAAAGCAGCTCCTGACAGAGACAGTTAGGTGATCGCAGCAGGCATGCACACTGACCTCCCTAAGTAAACCTGTAATGAGTGAATTCACAGCAAACAGCTTTTTTCCCACAGAGCCGACCCTGGATGCTCAGGACTGCCAACTTTGCATTTGGCTGCTGGTTCTGTATATAAGCTTGTCTCATTTATACACTTTGTACGGCGTCTTCCCATGATAGAACGAGCTCCGCAGAGTAAACAAAGCGCTGTGAGTTAGACCACAATAGCGGGTCAGGTCTTAAGCTGGTACAGGCTAACTCTGATGGGACTGTAAGCTCCAGGCCTACATCTGCTTTTATTTCCTCATCCCCAGCTTATGCTTCCTCAGTAATCAATCTTAACCTCGCTTGCTCTTTATTTACGAAGCTATTTGATGCAGGGGATTTTCTTTGATCTTAAACCTTTCAGGTTCTTCATCTGTTCTCTTCAATGAACAGCATTTTGTGTTATTTATTCATGCGCATGGGGAAAAATACAAACAAGGTCAGGCTAGACTCTTTCTCTCACTGGGAATGGCTTTGTGTTGGTTTTTGAAAAACAAAGCGCTGTGGAAAGTGCCAGAGGTTGCTAATAAGGTCACATTAGTAAAATCTATTGTGATAAAAATGTAAATATTAGGCATTCATTATCACACAATTGGGGGGGAAACATGCAAGAGAAAGGACAGAGGCGCAGGGAGAGACAATAATATTAAGGGTACGCAAGGTTAAAATCATCCACAACAGGTTTCCCTTTTGTTTATTCTGAACTGCTGCCAAGAACTTTGGCACTTAGTTATGAAGCGAAATGTACTGACCTTGAAAAAAGTCACATTTGTATTCAAGCACAGATAGTTTCAATGCAACATATTGTTCTGTCTTATGCTAAGAGGTGTTGTGATGTAATGTGATCTGACTGCTGGTGATGTGCATTTAGACTTTTAGCGTCCTATAATTAGCATAAATTATATTGTATAGTCAAACTCTACCGTGGATAGCATAAATCATATGATGATGTGTCCCCGAGGTATTAGTCATGTTTACAGTGTCAGTGTCTTTTTTTTGTCTTGCTCAGTCTCTTCTCAACGACAGCCTGCCGTAGACATCCATATATCTTGTTAGTGAAGCCTTCTGCATCTCCAGATTTTTAATTAGATTTCTTCCAGACCTCTGTGAGTTTGACAAATTAAGTCCTGGAAATCACTGGTTTCTCTGTTTGTCTCCAGAACAGAGACTCAGTGATTACAATGGGACCAACCTTCTGGCAGTCACAGTCACTTCAAGTCATCCGACCAAAGATGTTTCAGTCAGCTGTCAGTAAAGGGAACCTGACAGCAACAGAACCTGGTTGTAATCTGGCTGCCTGCGTGTCATGCTTGAGATCACACCTTAATTGACTCATTATCTTTAGATGTAATACAATTTCTCATGATCACAACTTAATTATCTAAAGCTCATATTTAGTTTTTAGGCCTGTCATCTGGAAATACAAATTTACATACTGTTTTCCAGTTATCACGCATTGTTTAAAATCTTACTGTAAATTCCTTACTGTACTCAGTAACTTTAGCCGAGTAACTCTATGGGTGGAACACTTTTTTTTGTCCATGTTGTGGAATCTATTGGAAGAAGTGGGTATTTGTGGTTTTGAGTGAAACACATCAGCAACTATTACTGCGAAATTTTGCACAAATATTTATGTTTTCTTCGGGATGAACTAAAATTAACTTGTAGATATCAGATCAAAATTGATTCCAGTGACTTGCAATCATAGACGGTATAAAAAGAAGGTTGTAGCCAAAGTGTTTTAAACGTGCATTTTTGTTTTTTTGGAACAGCACCTCTGCTTGCAAAATGAAATATGATTGCCGAGAAGTCTATGAGACAATGACTTGATTTGTTACCTCAGTAAACATTTTCACACTTAGTTTATGGTCTCTTTTATAGGTTTCACATCGCCTTTAAAACAGCATGATGTCCATTTTGTTTACAAAATTGTCCTTTTTAGAGGAAAATAGGCGATAAAGTAGAGTGTGCGTTAGGGGGCGGGGCTACTTTGTGATTGACAGGTCGCTACTTTATGTGCAGTGAGTTCCTCGAGTTCCCTGTCAGATCCATCCCTCGCTGGCTTGGCTTCTTTTGTATGGCTTCAAAAGACCAAGATGATGGTGGCCAAATGTCAGACTGAAGACTTTAGATCAGCGTTCCACAAACCAATGGGTGATGTAACAGTGTCTACATTCTTCTTTTATAAACACTTTATGTGCTCAAGAAGTTATCGCATACTTAATGATTGAACAGACTTTCTACAGACCTGTGACTGCCACTGATAACAGATTGTTTATTCATTTATTTGCGCTTTATTTATTGCTTTTGGGATATAAAGAGACTTTCAACTAAAATAACAAAAAAAGCATCTGGAGTAATACTTTAGCTTTATGTCTTTTTTTTTTCTTCTTCTTCTGTCTTTTTTTTAAGGAAAGTCTGATTTTGCTGTGGTGGTGTAATCATCTCACTACCAGTTTAATCCTTTTTCTGTCTCATTCAGGTTTAATTGCTTGGCCAAATTCCGACCCTGCAAAATTCAATTGCACTTACTGTCCAGTATTTCTAAGTGATGCTCACAGAGAGCTTCTGTGAGCCGCCGCTCTCTCTTCACCTCGCTACCTTGAATGACCTCTAAAGTATTGGCTAATGCTGTACTTTAACTCCTTCACAAACGTCTACTTTTCCTGTATGTTGTAATTTACGTTATATGTCACTACCGACTTAAAAAAAAAAACTGCAAAAAACAGACTTGTACTGTGGTTAAACCTGCAGCTAAAAAAAAAACTGATTTCAGCTCGGCTCACGTGCACCGTATAGCAAAAACACAGACAAACATCACTAAAGCAGTGCATGGATCAGGATTTGCAGAAGATTTTTATCCAAAATCCTTCATCCTGCTGCAGGCTTTATTGAAATGGATGAGGTCAACAAATCACACCTGGTGGGATAAATTATCACCATGAGGCAGAATCAAATGTTAGATTCAAACAAACAGCCTTGGACACTGTAACACTGTTTTCAAAGTCTGTTTATATCCCACTCCCAAATCAGTGCAATCTGAATGTTAATGCAAGTATCAGAGAAGAATCTTTAAATTCGGACCACATTTCGAGACGCTCTGTGACAGCAGAGCAGCTGGTGGGACTATCTCTGAACAATAGCACGGAGGGGAGGGTGTAATAGTTGAGGGTACAGCCTGTTTTCCAGAGTAGTAATAGGAAAGTTGCTGCATGTATGTGTGTGTGTGTGTGGCTGCTGAGATGTTTGGGGTGTGTACGTACACGCATGTATGTTTGTCTGTGGTGTCGTGCGTGGGCATATACATGTGTTTGTGGGTGTGGCGGCTCATCACACGGATCTCAGCAGAGATTGACTGCTTTGTAATTCCTGCCGAAATGAAATGTTCTGGGGTTTTTTTTTAAAGGATATTCAGCCTATAGGAGAGAAAATTGCAAAGATATTTCGAGTTGATTGCCTGTGCACTGCTATATTTTTGCTGAAAGTCTCTCCTCCACCACTCAGCAAAACCACAGAAGAGGAGAGATGGAGGAGAAATGATGATCTCCTGCTGGTGCAGTTGAATGAATGTTTTATAGATGGAAGGATGAAAAAGAGTTGAAGCCCTGCCCAGCCTCTATGCTTATATTATTGTAAAATGCAGTATTAAAACATTGTTTTCAGCTCGTCGAATTTTCCGGCTATATCCAGTCTGACTTTTTAACAACCTCAATTACAGAAAGTATAATACACTGCAAGCGTTCTGCACTGTCCAACAGCCCTCTTTACTGTGCAGAACTTCATCCGACTGCAGCGAAAGCTTCAGGATTACAGACAATAATGTGAGAACTGATAGCGCTGGTAAAATTGTTAATAACGCTTCAAATACTGCCGTTAATTTTCCTGTTAATTGTTTCAAATGGCAGTTGTGAACAACCTTGAGTTCCATTATGTGGTAACCACAAATCTGCTGATTCAATCCCCTCCAGAGATGCGCTGGGGTAGTGCTCTTGGGCAAGGTCGCTGTCTCCCAAACTGAATGATTATAATAGAGGAGATTTATACAGTAAATCTCTTAGGATGGAAAAATGCGTGCAAAGTAAGGTCACTCAGTGGGAATGGATAATACACTTACACTTTAACAGCAAGAAATATCAACTTTTCCAGTTGATGCGAGTTGACTTTGGAGTCACTTTGATCCTCCCTCTGACGTCAGAGCTGTTTCAACCACCAGGACTTGGCATGCAATTAAATATGTGTAAGAGCAAGAGAGAGAACCCTTTAAGATGCATAAAAATACTCTGCTTAGGATGATAATTTGTGGTGTCAGGTTTCCAAATCACATCGTCTGTCAGTTGCATATTGGGGAGAAGATGGAGCTTCTTACTAAACTCCAATGATTTTATTGTATAGCCAAGTTGTTTTTTTTCACATTTATTCATGTGATAATTTCACAACAAGCGCGAGATACATCCTTGTTTGTCCGCGTCCCATATCAAATGGAAATGTACAATTATGAGTAAATTGCAAGGGAACACCTGTCTTCATCGCATACCATCTATATTATAAGTATTTGGACAGTTGCACATGTTTCAGTTTCTGTGCTTTATTTGAAACAAACTAATGTAAACTGCGTTGAAGTCTCAGCTTTAGTTTGAGTAAACGCTGAAATAACGGTGGTGACACTTGACTACTAAACGCTTCTCTGTGCAGCTGTGTGTTGTTTTAAAGTCAGTTCATGCGCCACAGATCTCACAGGCAGATCAGAGTTGACTGAAAGTTGAGAGCTGCCATTTAAATCAAAGCGGAGTTATTTGTGAAGCAACGTGGAAACCATGCAAGTGACAAAGACAACACCATATGAAAAAAAATCTGTCCGAGAGATATCAAAGGTAGTTGGTTTGCCAAAATCAACAGCTGGGTTCTCTCTAAAAAAAAAAAAACGGAGGCGTGCACAGGAAAACAATACTGAGGAGCACGAGTGTTGTGGATGAGTGGAAAATCCTTGGTGCATGGTGCAGAAACAAATCTTTTGGACTACACAGCAAGAAAAGGATGACCCAGGATGTAGGCGAACATGTTTACTTGTCAATGATCAAAAGAGGACTTCGTGGCCAGAACTTCAGAGGATTCACCACAAGATGCAAAGCTCTGGTCATCAGAGAGGCCACGCTGCAAAAAGAAAAGAGTCCTGGAATAAACTTCAATGGTTTTATCTCCTACACGGTTTTGTCAAGATAGATTTGAACGTACTGAAATCGGGGCTGATATTTGGTTGCATTTTACGCACATTCGGGCTACCAACTAAATATGTTTTTGAAATGAATACATCCATCCGTCCGTCCATTATCTGTACATCGCATCCTCTGTAGGGTTGCAGGGGGCTGGAGTCTGGGTGAATGTCGAAGCACACTCACATTCACACTTATGGACAATTTAGAATCACTAATTAACCCCGGCATGTCTTTGGGGAGGAAGCTGGAGAACTTGGTGATAACCCACACAGGTACAGGGAAAACATTTAAACTCCACACGGAAAAATCCCATAAGTTGGTCCTCTTTAGGCTGAGTTATGGAGACATCTGAAGTACGCAAACTGCAGTTCCTTGAATGGCCACTTGAGGCAGACTACAAAGTGAGTTAATCCCCATAGGCCCTCATGTTAAAATACCCAACTTTGCAGGAAAAATAAACATGTTTACAGCCTGGTACAAAACATGACTTTGGTCTCTTTACCTATTTTTTTCCCCTTATGACAGCAGCAGTGGATTTTTAAATTACTTTATTGCATTAAAAGTTAATGGTATACATAATTAAAGGTGTGGCCACTTTAAGTGACAGGTTGGTCCCATCTTAGAACAGTCTGTGGCCCAAAGATGTTTGCATGCCTCAGCTCCACACGCTACATCTTTAATTTTTGTATCAGCTGCGAGTTAGGAGGAGATGGCAATGTCACATGTTCAACACTCACTGTGGGTTTTGTTGGCATCTCACCTGATATGGCTAAATGCCTCAGAATTGGCTAAACTCTCCCTAGAGAAAGCTTGATTTTTTTGTCAAGCCTAAAAATGGAACCCAAAGGAGGTGCATAATTCCCCTTTTCTTTCAGCAACCCAGGCTACATTTTGGAGAGAACATAATTTTGTTTTGAAATTAGCATAATTAGTGACCTGTGACATAGCTGAAAAGGTGGCCAGTTTCAAAATCCAAATCAGGAGGCAGGAGGGGAGCTCAGAGGTGTAACTCACTAGCTGGACTTTCACCTAGAAGAGCAGAGTTGGTGCTCTATGATGAACAAGAGACTATCAATTGGTACTATCAATGTCAGAATGAAGTTTTGTTTTTCACTGTTGTTTAGTTTTGGTTTTCACTCACTTGCTGGTTAGGTTAACGCACAAAAACCTCTTGATTAGGTTTAGGAAATGATCGTGTTTTGTTGGACATGTTTGCATGTTAGAACCTCGGTTAAGGTAAGGCAACAAAATGACTTACTTAAGAGTAGGAGAAATCTTATGGTTTGGGTCACAATGCAACATTTTCAGTACATGTTTGATGCGTCTCCCCCATTTTCTGGGTTGTGTAGAGACATCATTTTGTTATTTCTAGATTGCCCTCATATCACTTAAATTCAAATATGCTGAAAGGTTATTGTGGGCTGCAAGGTGGTGCAGTTGGTAGCACTGTTACTTCACAGCAAGAAGGTCGCCGGTTTGCGTCCCGGTGGGGACACCTGGGATCTTTCTGC
>NW_007578016.1:197929-247568 GCF_000690725.1 Stegastes partitus | reverse complement strand
TGCCGAAAATACTGCTGACCTCAGATTTAAATCCCTTGACTTCCTCCAAAAAGCATCGTTTGAATTGTGTTCCTTGGGGTTTGACATATATATTGAATGAGGTGCTTACATATTCACTTTTTACAATATTAAGAGCTGTCATGTCTCACACTTCCGTTGAACTTGCTCGGACCAAGTGTGATCACACTTGCACATATCACTTACTCTTCCACTACGATGGAAACACCTATCTTAAACTTTACTTGCACCAGTGTTAGACTGAGCACAAGCAGCACAATGTTGCGACTCTACTTCTAAAATGTGGCCTGCATCAAATGCAAAACACACCTAATATGCCCACAGGCAGGACCTGAGGTGGGGCGCCGCCTGAAGCCAAAACTGTGGAGATGTGAGCAGAGGACAGAGAAGGAGCAGCGGGAAGAACTGTGTTAGGTTCACAGCTTCCTGCCTGCCACAGTTTGTGGGCTCAGTGTGCAGATAATTAAGGTTGAGGGTGGACAGCTCCCTACAGCGCCAATGTGCCTTGATCACGCAGAACTGTGGACCGGGGCTATTCATTTTCACAAAGAGGGAACACAGCAGAGGCAAGGCAAGAGTCACAGGGGAGATCTATAGGGAGCTGAGCTGTATGGTGGTACAAATAGGGAGGTTGTGAAGATGGGGAGGGGGGACTTGGTGTATTTTATTTACTCTATTCATTTCAGGGCAGTAGAATGGTGGCGACAGCCTCCATCACTCACTTTCCCACTGACTAGTGCCTCATTTTACGCAGCTTTGGAGGTTTGTTTCAAGCTGTGAAGCGGCCCCAGCTACCACAAAGAGGTTTAGTTGAAGTGGCTTTTTTCCTACCTGCTGTAAATATTGTGGAGGGAAGAAATCCTCTCCACAGCTCTTTGTACCCACTCACATTTTTACTGTTTACTCTGTCCGCACCCATTGCCTGCACCATGCTCCTGTCTGGAGTTTGATGTTTCATTTTTGTGTGTTTTTTTTGTGTGCATTAGAACCAGTGGGCACCTAGAGTGAAGTGGTTGAGTGACTGAGGGAGTGGGAGTTGTGAAGCTGGATGGATATGAATGTGAGAGTCCTCATTGTTCTTGCCTGAAAACTCCAGGCTGCTGCTGCTGCTGCCGCTGCTGAGCTCAGTCCTCCTTGCTTCCTCTGCAGCACTTCTCTCCTCGTATCCTCAACCGAGAGGGAGTCCTCTTTATTTCCAGCATCTGTGCTGTGATGAGAAACACCAGCTAACTAGGCCACTGCATAATAAGCAAGAATAGCAGCAAAGTAAAATGAATAAAAAAAAGGAAAGAGGGGAAAAAAAGATTCAGTTCATGGGGGGGAATGCTTACCCAACATGTAAGTGCTGACAAAAGTAATTCAGAGAGCAAATATTGTCCTTATTCCTTTATTGCCGATGCATCCATTTATTATTGCTTACCTTTACCTATAGCTTCTGCAGAGGTGCATCAGAGTTCACATCTCATTTCGGCAGCGAAGCCCCTGAGCTATACCGTCATGTGACTGACAATGCACCTTTGCTGACTTTTCTTTTGGTGTGTGTGTCAACTGCAGTGATCCCTGCTGGTGCTGCGACATTTCTGTCATACTCAGCATTTTAGCACTTGATTCACTTTGTCAACAGCTTCATTATTGTCTACTAGGAAGAGGCGGATGTGGGGTTCTTCATTGTTTCTCATTGATGCTTTCCACACTAGTTCTTTCTTATATAACACACACTGCGCTCACCCTGTAATTTGTATACATTTTGTCGATGTGTAAAGCAGCAATAATCACTTTTTGTATAATTTATCAGAAGACAATATGAAAACAATGTGACAGCATGAAAGGCGTCCCTTGCAGTGATCCACATAGCGAGAATTATAACCCAAATCTGCAGCTCTCTCAGCTTTATGAGCCTTATCAAGAGTTTCGTCTCGTTGTTTCGCTTTCTAGGCCTGCGGGTTTACTTTCTATTTCACTTTGATGATGTTGTTTTCAGACACCGCATGCAACAATTTTTACCTGCTCACCACCAAATAGCAAAGTTTGCAACTAGTTGGAGAACACAGTGGAGCTTAAGCAACTGAAGAGCTTTTTTTTTTCCTGTTGAAGCTGGTGGAGAACAAAAACAGAGCTAAAACATGATGTCCCACTGTCATTACCCATCTGTAAAGAATCATGACTCCAAATAAAGGTTAATGATTTGTGTTTACATGCACACCAGCATCCCAGTTATGAGACTCATCCCAGTTTTTTTTTTTTTTTTTTTATCATATTAGGTATATGGTGGGGCTGCAGGGTGGCGCAGTTGGTAGCACTGTTGTCTCGCAGCAAGAAGGTTGCCGGTTCCCATCCTGGTGGGGGCACCAGGATCTTTCTGTGTGGAGTTTGCATGTTTTCCCCGTACAGCGTGGGTTCTCTCCGGGTTCTCCAGCTTCCTCCCACAGTCCAAAAACATGTTGCTTGATTGTCTGTCTCTAAGTGCAACCCTGTGATAGACTGGCGACCTGTCCAGGGTGTCAGCTGGGATAGCCCTCCTGTGACCCTAGTGAGGATTATAGTGTATAGATAATGGATGGATGGATGGTATATGGTGTGTACATGGAGCATAGAGAAATCAGGTTATTCATATCCACATATACATGATTAGTTTGACTGTGTTGAAAATTAGGCCACTTTGGCTTAAAGCGGGCTTAGTGTGATTAAATACAAATATTGTATTGCACATTTGGCATCTTGCCAGCAGTAGGAGATTAGATTGACATTAAATATTATAGATGTCCTTTTTGACCTGTGTCATACTAATACTGTCACTGCCGCTGTGAAAGTAGCAATGGATGAAAATACGTAATGACCCAGATTGGAGAGAAAATGTCCACATCATTTGCGTATCTTTTTAGCAGCTGTTTGACACAGTTGATCTGTTCATTAGATCAGAGTACACATCAGTACGGCACCAGTTTTGTTACTGATGCCATATTGTTGCACAAACTGGGCAGTTGTGAGTTATTGCTTAGTTTGTGTTTCTATTCATCACTTGGCTGAAGCTGCGCCTGTGCGGGTAGTTGGAAGTGATCGGAGAAGATTTAACATGCAACAGTTTTTGTCAGAGTACTCCAGCTAGCATAATCAGGCTTTTCAAATCTGTGCTTATCCTGGTTTTCGAAATCGATATGATGGTTACATGCACAAACACACAAAGAGGATACTTCACTAACCCAGTCACTAAGATACCAAATTCAAATGAATACACGCATCGTAACTGTAACGCTCACCTTATCAGCGATATGTCAATGTGTCCTTAACTTGTTTGTGCTGCCCCCATGAGGCCAAAAAAATCAACTATTGTAGCTTAAAATGCACCACAACTAACACCTGCATTGTCTGTCTTCTTCTCTCTCCAGTGTAGAGCATGACTTCCGTCTGCAGGAAGGGCAGGTGGTTCGCACATGGAAGGTGGGCGACCCTCCGGAAGGCTCGCCGCAGACCCCGACTCCACAGCCCTCGACACCTCACCAACAAGACTCCCCTCAGCCAGTGCGACCCCCTGCCACCACCAAGAAGAACCGAAAGAAATGCTTCTGGTTCCTCTGAGCATTAGAGGACGGAGCGAGAGACATTTTGATACTGTAATGCACTGCATACCCTTCTTTTAAAAAAAACAACAAAAAAAGACATAATATTAACTGTGGAGGTTTGTTTTAAAAAGAAAAAACAAATGTGAAATGAAATGGGGGGATTAAAATGCAAGAGCGAAACTGTGGGAGGAGAAATAGCTACAAAGGTGAGGATTTTTTGCAGTTTCTGCTGGAGTTGATGAGAATGGTTTGACTGGGTCGCACACGTTGTTACTGCTCTTAAAAATACCTCTTCAGCACTCACAGGTTTGATTCTGGTGCAGGGACGCAAAAAGTGCTGAAGTCAAATACAAACAAAAGTTCACTCCACAATATGACTCACAGTTACGAAGCAATTAGGAGATATAAAGAGAATATATAGAGGTCAAGGGGGCACAGTACAAGAGGCAATACAGCAGAGAGTATAGAGCATATTTGTAAAAGAGAACATTTATAAAAGAGTTTATGGGCAAAGAGAGAAAGAGACAAAAAAGACGGATTCATCTTCATTAATGGACTAATGAGGGTCAGAACACCAGCTTTTATATCCAGAGACATTTAAAAAAAAAGAATTATTATGACCTGTATTTAAAACTTTTAATATTCTGTAATTGATGACAAATTACTACACGTGTCCACATGCTCCTACAGCGCACACACACAAACACACACACACAAACAAATAAACTGACATATTTACATTTAAAAAAAGCATATATAAGTGGAGAAAACGGTGAGTCGAGTTCTGTACATATCAGAGCTATTCTGCTTGGATGCTATATTTCAGATATGGATTACTGCTCTATAAAAGTATTTTACCACAGCTCCCTGGTGTGTGTTGTCATTCAGGGGTTAAAGACGGTCGTCGCTGCTCATGGTGGACCTACTTTATGTTGTGTTTATTTATATACGGTATGGTGCTGTAATCCAGGGTTTTCCAGTTTAGGGGGTTTAGCCACAAGTTGTGATGGTTTGTGATGTGATGAATGGGCAGAAAGAAGGGAAACAAGTTTGTTTTTCTGTGTGAAACTACTCAGCAAATATTGTAAAATGGGATCCTAACAAAAAATTGTTCTTCTACAAGGACCAAAAAAGTATCTGCTCTCAAAGTTGTACACTGCAATTTTTAAATGTAGTGAAGAAGAGGTATAAAGTAGCATAAATGTGAAGTCAGGCACTTCCAAGCTGTTTTAAGTTAAAATCCTGGAGTACATGTGTTTAGTTACCTTTCATCACTGGTTTACATCATTAGGCATTAGTCACTTCTGAGAAACAAGGGTTATTAGATGATTGTTGACTTCCAGGAAACAACTGAATGCAAGCAAAAGGAGCTTTTCAGTCCTCAGATGGCAGCTCAGACAGCCCACTTTCGTGGACACTCCAGGGCAAGTCTCAGGAAATTAAGCCTCAGCTGTTTGATGGCTGTGAGAAGCCCCAAATATTACTACTTAGTAATTCATGACACACATAAGCTGCTTCTATGAAGCTCTGAGGTGGTATGAGATCCTGGCCTAATTTATTCCAAACTTCGGAAAGTGTTGGCTCTCGGTTTGTTTGCCTGCTTGTTTGGATTTGTACAACCACTGCCAGCTTCCACTTTGCCTCAAACAAAGCAGTTAGAAACAGACTGTTTTGTTTTTGTTGGGAAGAGTTATTGGAGGGAAAAGATGTTTCAGGCATCCGTGTCAGGCAGCAGCTCACAGTCCCTTATGTACTGGACTTGTAACTGCCACTTTTTTTTTCTTTTTTTTTTGCACTGGGCTCCCGAGACATGAGTACACAAATGTGCATATGTACACAAGAGAACACACGCACGCATCAGCCTAAGCTTGTTCAACAGAGGCCCCGTGTTCGCTGACTTAACTCTGTCCTGCTGTGCCGCACTGAGGTGTAGAAGTTGAAATGCTTTTCCTGCACGTAGCGCCGCTTCAAAAATAAGCAACACAAAAAAAAAAAAACCTGTCGCACACACGGCTGCACGCTCGCGCGCCGTCTCGCGATTCCACTTCACACACACAATCTCACAGCTAACATATTGTTCTCAGACCAACACAATGCATTATCTCCCCCGCAGTTGTTCCTCTCTCCCTCACAACCAGGCACACGCTCCGTCCTAGCAGCTGTATGTGTGCCGCGCAATGCTGAGAGGAGTGTAGAGTTGTCAGTCATTAATCTGCTACAGCACAGCCTGTAATCCTGATGACAGAGCGGAGCGGGCTTACAGAGAGCAGAGAGGATCTGAGCCCAGCCTGGAGTGGGGAACAAAGGAGCCAGAGAAGACTGGCTTTGAATCCATAAAGAGAAAGGAAGTGTGTATGTGTGTGTGTGTGTGTGTGTGTACATGTAGGGATTCTGGGGTGAGGTAGGTAACTATTTTGTCAGCATTGCTGCAGTGCTATTCAAGAATGCTGGCACACACAAAAGGTAGAAAAGCTTTACACGGAAAGCAGCCCGGTGTGTCACACGCATCAGAAAAAAGCGGCTCCGGTCCACACTGGTCATTACGGAGCTCCGGAGAAACACCGAGGTCTGCAGAGAAGGAGAGGGAACAAGCTTATTTTGGGGCCTCTTCAAAGAAACATCAAGGGTCAAAGTGGGCTCACGCAATTCGGTGCAACATCAGTGGAGGCTCGGCTGAAAATGAAGGGGGGAAAAAAAATAACCATGTCTTGAGGCATCAACAAGCATGCATAATGGGCATGTGAAAACAACTACAACTGCCCCTGCATGCTGAGAGGAAGCAGCAAAGCTAATACTGCATGAGTCATTGAGCTTAGGCTGCTATAGAGGTATTATGTTTCACTTTAGCACATTACAACTAAAGAGGTCATTTCACAGTCAATCAGACCAAGAAGTCAGAGGTGTTGCAGTCATAACCTGTCTGCTGGTCCGGCCGCCAAATAATATTATTCGAAGGCTAATGCAATAAATGATGCAACATAAACTGTGTCTTTTCTCAATGACTTAATAATGATGCTGATAAACAAGCCCCAAAGTTGCAATGATACTTGAAAGAATTTTCTTTTCTTTGAACTGAGATAGGAGCCTCATTAGTGACCAAATAAAAGAAAAATATGGATTGAATGTGGACCAGGGGATCCAAATTAAAAATACACACACATATGCACACACACCGACTGACACAATGCCTGGGCACATCCTCAGGCTTAGCTCTCTTGATTTCAGAGGCACAAACACACACACACACACAGTATTCCAGTCCTATCTATGTGAGTGTGTGTCACGCACGCGCATGTGTCACTGGGAAATGGTAAATAATGAATTAAAAAGTACCCATTTCAAGTAGACCTGCCAAGTTTCTGAGTCAACTGCGATAGCTGCAGATTGGTTTAATAAAATATGAGCTAAATTCTCCCCTGCCACTGCTGTCACTGATGCAAAAAAGGGCAATGAAATGTAAATACACTGTGGCTGGGCAGAGAAGGACACAGAAACACTGTGGAGCTGCGGCACAAGGGTTTCCCAACTGCGGAGGCAAACATGATCAGAGGTTCGTGGCACATGTAGAAATGATAGGAAGAAGAGGAAAGAGGGGGAAAAAATCCACTGTTAATAAGCTGTTTCCTTTTGTTTTGGACAAGTTCCCTTCGTGGGAAACCTCAGAGCAGACACACACGGCAAAGATTTCAAGACGGAGTGGGATGATGTGCGACAGGGGCCCTGACTGAATTCATGTTGGAGGAGCTTCTGAAGAATCAGAGAAACTTCCCAATTGAATATGATGGGGGCTTCAGAGGAACATCTACATAGGAGCTGGGCTGTGAGGGAATTTTTTACTTTGTTCTCATTACTGCACTTTTAATGACTGTTATTGTATGTTTTTGTTATGGTATATGAGCTGCAATACAGTGAACACTGTTTAAGTCTCAAATGCATTCATTCATCAGTCGATCTCACAGAAAACAAGACAAATGAGGATTTTTATTACGATGATGATATGGTCCCTCTTGTACTGTACTGTTTGTCTAAGTTATTTAAAGCTCAAGAGTGAGCAGTTTTGAGGCAGTTCTTATTGCATTATGTTACACCAGAAAGTTAAATCAAACACCCTAGAAAGCCAGTAGATATATCTAATTTATAGTATTCATAAAAATAGAGCCCAGATCTTTCAAACTAAAATTTGTTTATCTCTAAGATTCCTGTAAGTGTGTCTACACATTTGAATTGGATGTCTGACGACTGGTACTTTTATATTTATATTGTATGGAATCAGGTCAACTTAGAGTCCTGCATAAATAAGCTTCTCGTTTATCTGAATGGGGCCACTCTGTCCACTGAGGGTACCAGCAGTAATGAAGTGGCGAAACGTCCAGCAAGAAGTTTGAACGTTGACTTATGTAAGGTTTCCTTCTCAGTACTCTTCCATGTAGATCCTGTTTTTGCATCAACACTGTGTATTGAATTGGTGCCACAACACTTATGTGTCAGTTAAATGTTCCTGAACATATTTTGCAGTCATAGACATGTTTTATATTGTTGTTTTGTTTTGCCCAGCAGACACTCTGATTAATCAGAAAGCTGTCTTCGTCTTCCAGATTATGCCTTAACTTCCACAGTTCCCCGTAAATGCCATTTTTTACGTGACGTTGTACAATGAAAATTACAAACTGTAAGTGATTAACATAGTCTTGCCCTTTTTTGTAGGCATTCATTTGGCTTCATTTTAGATCCTCTGGGAGTTGTATAGAGGACCCATGATGGTTCAATGCTACCACAAAGTCTGAAGAATCTGAGTATTTGTCATCTATTTTAAAGAGTTTTTGACCTCTCTTACAAGTCCATCCATCCATTTTCTTTTGCTTACCTGGGGTTGGGTCGGGATGGCAGCAGGCTAAACAGGGCATTCCTTCACCCCAGCAATGTTTTCCGTTTCTCCTGAGAGATCTCAAGGCGTTCCCAGGCCAGATGAGATATATAATTCTTTCAGTGAGTTCTGGGTCTACCCTGAGGTCCCCTCGTGATTGGACGTGTCTGAAAAACATCTAAAAGAAGTTGTCCAGGAGGCATCCTTTGACCGAACTCCTCACCCTTTCTCTAAGGATGAGACCAGCCACCCTACAGAGGAAACTCATTTCAGCTACTTTTATCCACAATCATTCTTTTAGTCACTACCAAGAGCTGGAATGTCGATCAGCTGGTAAATTGATGAACCACTTCAGTGCCTGCATTACTGCTGACCTAATCTGTTTGTCCATCTAAACTGTACCTAACCTCTTTCAGTTTCATCAGCAACTCGGCCCCAAATCAGGAGCAGCGATCCATCAGTTTCTGGCAGGGAACCGTAACGTCTGTCGTACAAGTAAGTTGAAGGTACCTGCCCAAACTTCTTCACATTACAAATAATAATTTTTTTAATTGAAGAAAATGTACCATTTATGGATTAACATTTGAAGAATGCTCTAACACCTGTTTGGGGTGTATTTTCTTCTTCATCTTCTTTAAAAATCAACAAAATATACATTTTATGTGCCAAAACTTTTGCATACAGCTGTAAACTAAAAAGCAGCTTTTTAGCATCTGAGAAATTTTAGAAATTCACCTATCAGAAACCGGCCTTTCAATATCCCATTTAACTGTCTCATGCCAGTGCCTGAAGCAACATTCCCACAACGCTTTGTATTGTTGGGCTGATTTCTGTCTGGATGCCCACTTATATTTCAGTCAATGGTGTTGTGGTTAACTAAAAATTAAAGTGGAGCCAATGCATATTCCCCCTAAATAAACCATCCAAACAATCTATTTGGACGTGCATATCAATCAAGACAATCTGTGAATAAGAGGGGCGCAAAGTCTCAACCTGTGCAGGACCACACAAAGCATTTTGTTGAGATTTGGAGGATGCCCACACACACCACATCACGCTCCTTCTTATTTAGGATCGCAGACATACTGAAGTGTTCACAGAAAGTTCATGCTTGAGCAGTAGCACACATCAGCTTGCAGACTGTCACTTGGTGGTGCGTGTAGAGTTGCTGATAAACTTGTTCTATATGCGTACTGTCATACACAATTACAAGAAATAACTCAGCACAACTATCAAATCCACACTATGGATGACAGTATTCAGATCTTCAGAATGTAAACTTCTCACCATGGCATGTCACGCAGCAAAACTCATGATGCCAAACAAGAGAGCTTATAAAACAGCAAGAAATTCTGAACAAAGAATAATAAGAGTTCATGCCTGTGCTGCCTGCAGGGCAGTCAATGTGCTCAGGAACACGTTTGACAATTATTTTCAGGGGAATATGTCACTGTTTGAGAGGAGTTTTCTGAACATCAAAGTCAGTCTCTCTGAAGACATGTTAGATAACTTCAAAGTCTTGTGACTGCTTTGCCAAGAGGTGCTTTTCCTTTGTTTAGTTCAGCTAGTTTGTTTTCTACTCCATTGTGGAGTAGATGATAAGGACTGTGAGTGCTTATTGCATCACGAACCTGTTCTTTGTAATTTACAGTTCAAGGACGCAATGGACATTGAACATGACTTTAAACACGCAAGTGTTCTGACAGGTTGGTATCCAACCAAGAAGCTCCAAGAACCCCCTTTGAAGCGGATTTCTGTCCCTTTTTTCTTATTAAAAAGCTGTAATGAATTGAGAAGTGATGATAAAACTGCATTATTTTAAAATTTTGAAATTTGGATTTTCAGTTTTCTTCCAGTTTGTCTAATAACACATGACATTTTTCCTTTTAATCATTTTTTTCCTTAAGGCTCTTCCTTTTAAAAATGCAGAGAGTTGGTCTAAGAATTGTTGAGACCACATGCCATAGATTGTTTATTGTGTAATCCACCTGCCAGCACCTCTAAAACGCTCCAAATGTAATGTCGTGTTAGCTGTTTCCCTTTTTCCAGTCTTGGTGCTATGCTAAGCTAACGGGCTGCTGGTGATATATTATATGAAGAGTAGGTCTGGTGTTTTCATCTAACTCTCGGCAAAAATAATAATAATAATAATAAGTTTACTTCCCAAAATGTCAAACTATTCTTTTTAATAAATAACACAGAATGGTGCTGTTGTTTATCTATCCATGAATATGAAAGGTAATTGAGAAATACTTACAGGACTTGAAACCAAGTTTTCAGTGGCTTTAAATATTTCATATTAATAACCATCTGGATATATGTGAGAATACAAAGTCTGAGAGAAAAGACCAGCTGCTGCCTTATCAGAAATGATCAGCTGCGGCGCTGCCTTTATTTCCCACAGCATCAAAATAGCAACAAGAGGCTGATGCCTACATGTCTTCTTAATTAGTAAGGCATCCTCCAATACCATGCAATATTCATCACATTATGAACCTCATCTACCTGCTGCCCATACAGTGTACTCGAGGTCTCTGGTGACATAATTATATGACTGATGCTGTGGCATTAATTGGAATTACTATCCCTAAGGATCAGTGTCGGTGAATATTATAGGACTATCTGTGTGATACTGGCCTGGAGCCCATTCAGGAAAAGCAAAGCATGCAATCTATACCATGAACCGGATCGATGAAGAGGAAGGTCACCATTTGTGAAAATGAGAAAGATGATCTGTCCAAACTATCAATATCTGTCAGGCAAATTAGGGATGGTTTGAAATTGGTTTTGAGCATGCATGTTATTTGTACAGTTTAACTTGTATGTTTATCAGTGAAGTAACAGTAATGTGTTCAGATGTGTGGATGTAGTTAAAAATGTACAGCAAATTCGCTGGGCTTTGTCGGATGTAATGCAAGACAGGAGGCATCTCTTCTGAAAAAATGTTCAAAAATTCCACTAAAGTGAACATACTACCATGTGTTGCATCACATATTCTGGTAATCTCCCTCCAACTCCTGCCATTTGCATTTCTCCATGTAATACAGTATTGTAGAGACTAAAACATGCAATAATAAGCTACTTTGGCTCTGGATGAGAAGATTTGCTTCCTCTGTTGTATGCTCCGATATAATGAGATGAAATAGAGCTATCCAACTTTGGAGATCACACAAACGATTTCATTTAATTCATCTCCTCCTCCAGTTTTTCTCCACTAATAACTGTGTGCAAAACAAGTTAAATCAAAAGTTAGATACTGTGGCATGAAAAAGTGAGTGAACCCTGTGGAATTGCCTCAGTTTATGTCTACATTTGCCTTAAAATGTGGTCCAATCTTCATCTGAGTTACACATAATAACAAACACAATCTATTTTCGCTAATAACACTAAAATCATTGTATTGTTCTTGTCCATGAATTCACTGTCCATGAGTTTCCTTCGGGCATTCACAGTGCTGGTTGCAAAAGTAGACTAATGACATCAACAAGAGCTAACTGGAGCAAGCCTGAGGTTCAATCAATGAAACTAATTGGAGGTGTGGGTTAGAGCTACTTTAACCTATAGAAATCATTCAAACAGGAAACATCTGCCGATGTGAACTAAACAAAAGATCTCGGAAGAGTTACAATCAAGAATTGATCAGACTGGGTTACAAGGTATTGGGTTTAGTCCGCCGTTAGATGGCTACAAAAGTACAAGGCAGAATGCTCAGGGATTCCTTATAGCAATTAAAGGCTTGATAGAATTACTGTGGCTGGTAAACATCTCTGTTCATGTGTCTGCTTTACAAAGATAATGATGCACTGCTGAATGGTTGCATCCTGACCATGCCCTCTAAAAAACACACATCACTTTGCACCTGAAATTTGCATGAGCTAGAGCACCTTTACACTATACAACACAACTGGGAAAATATTTTATGAACCAATAAAAAAAAGGCCTTTGCATGCCAACATGAAAATGTCATCCCAGCAGCCGATGAAGTCTCATGATTTGGGGCTCCTTTGCTACCTCTGGGTTTGGACAGCTTGCTGACGTCAAGGAGGAAATTAATTCCCAAGTTGAACTCTGTGCAGGAGTAGTGACAGACTGGCCGGATTAAGAGAAGAGGTATAAAGTGTGCACTCCAGAGCTCTATACGGGAAATTATGACTGAATAAATCTCTCATGTTTTATGTGCCTGTGTGCCTGTGTGGACACTAACACAAAGTGTCACAGCTACAGGTGCACAAACAACAAATATCAGAAATAAGTGAAGACCAGATGCACATTAAAAGAATATTTCTGGCAGAAAGTTAGATCAATAACACTCTCATATCTGTCTGTTAAATACAGCCAACTGTCCACTATCAGAACTCAGGGCAGGCTTGAGGTAGTGGAAGGTGGAACAAACCTTTCCAGAAATGGTGCCCTACTTGGACCTTTCAGGCTTTCTTTTTAGACTGCAGTGTAGGATACAACAACTTTGACCGTAACCTTAACATGAGTACACCAAATGAAAGGACAAATAGTTGTTATTGGCTATGACTCTTTGACTTTATGACTCTCTTTGAGCACATAGAAAACAAAACTCCCAAAATCAGCCCCGAAAGAAGGTTCAGGTGATCTACAGTCTGCACCTGGGGTCCTGTCTGCTGTGGTAAAACCCTGCCTTCTGTCTTCTGCTGCCTTCTTCTTTGAGAAGATCTGACTGAGGGGATTCAGGCTTATGCCAAGCAGCAGCGCGGACAGTACATCACCTTGTTATATGTCATAGTTAATGGTGACTTGTGTGAAGGCCTTGGACTTGGATTCTGGTGTTGTTTTCCAGCTGCATTCAGTTCTTGATGAATTTATTATTGTCCTGTTTCTCTTGTATAGTACCAGGCTCTCAAGTGTCCATGTGAGGGGCATTGAGTCGAAGGCTTTCTTCAGTCAATCCTGGCGCTTGTCAGGATGGTCTGCCTGGTCTTAGAGTCTTGGATTACTGATCTGTCTGATGCCTGAGAGGAGCTACCAGGTTGTGGAGAGGCAGGTTATTGATGGAAGTTTGAAGATGATCTTCCAGTCAGTAGGACTGGATCATGTCAGGTCCTGGTTTTGTCCAGCTCTTTGTTCATGATACTTGTTGTTGGATGTTTGCCTTATTGACGGAGACTGGTTGTTGATAAGGGAAGTTGCTGTGGTTTCCTCTTAGGTCCATCAGCCCCCTGGCATTGGTATTGTGTGATGCCTCTTTCTCCCAGATGTCCTTCCAGGACCTCTCAGTCTCAGCTCTCGGTGGACGTGTCCTTGTGCAGTTGTTCCCTTGCAGCTGGTAGTACACTCTCAGTGGATCATTCAATAGCAGGTCATTCCCTGCTTTAGCCTCCGCCACTCTCTTGTACTTCTGAAACATATTTGACTATCTCAAGAGCCTCGATTATGGACATGTTCTTGTACTTCTTTATCTAGGGTCTGTCTGTCTGTCATGAACCTTTTCTGCACTTCTGTTGCCCGACTAAAGTCCCTCTGGACTTCCTTGATCTTGGCTTCTCATCTTGTCCCCCATGGGGGTCCCACTCGTCATGTTGTGTTCTTGATCTTACACCCAATTGTCTCCAGAGTTTCTGTTGCTGTGGCACACACAAGTTAATTGGTTTCCACGATGGTATAGTAGTAGAGATAGTAGTAGAGCTATGGTAACATCTTCAAGCATCTCTTCTGATGGGACTTCTTCAATGAGCCGGAGTGGTTGTATCCAGGAGTTGACTCTGTTTAGTCTGTCCACAGTCTTCATCCTCTGGTTGGTGGATTCCAGTGTCATGACTGGTGGTTGGGAGTCAACTGATTGTTCAGCAGTCTCTCCCCTGCAGGGATCAGCTCATTATCTACATGGCATTCCCATTCTGTTGGAGCCTTTTTGTTCCAATTGTGACAGTAGTCTTGATGTTGGAGCATCAAGAAGAAGCTACCAGCTGCTTCTTGGTCAGTGTGGAGGTGGGTCACCTACCCACCTATAGGTCATATATGTGGTGCATGTAGTCTCTTACTCTGGGCCTGCTGTTGTAGTAGCATCTCATCAATACCGTATTCTCACCACTTGTCCATCTATGTCTTGTTATAGTAGCCAGCTTCTCAGCATGTTCCAATTGTAGCCTCAGACATATGCCATGTTTTTCCAAAACATTGTGTTACTGATGTTGTTAGGAAACCCTCTAAGTACAGAAGTCAACAACCCACAGATGTGTATTGTTATAGTCCAGTACATAACTACTGATGATGAAGTCTCATTTCAGGAACTGCGGTTTTATCACCTCTCAAGTTTCTGGTCTTCCCCCTCTGTGGAGAATTGCTACATTAAAATTTAAGAATATCTTGATGGTCCTCTTACACACCATGAATGATTTTTTTTTCTGATTGCTTCAGACTGACCCAGTTAAAGCAGTGAATTTTTTAATGCAGGGATATTATTTCACAATGCAGACCACTGCGGTGCCAAAGGGAAAGGCACATTTGGCCAGAAATGTAAAAAAAAAAAAAATGAAACTGTCCACTGCCTCCAGGCAAATATTATTTTCCCCCCAAAATACTTAACACATCCTCTGGGTTCAGGATAAGGCCATGTATGATCAATGTAGCCAGTGACTGAGAGTGTCACTACAAATTATAGCAGAGTGGCCAAACTGGCAAAGCAAGCCGCTCTCATATGCTTTAATGCTGCTTTTCTCCTCTTGCTGTTGTTCTGGTTCCCAAATTTACGAGGTCGTGTCCGGCAGCAAGGAGGTGACTGAAATAACCGTCGCATGCTATTGATGAAGGGGGAAAAAAGGAAGGTGCTGGAAAATACCCAGCACTGTGAAATGGACAGAATTTATAAATTAACATGAAATGAGAGAGATTATTACTATACGTCCAGTTTTCCTTTTCGTATCAATGTTGAGGTGAAATATGTTCTCACACTTCCTGTTTACATGAAAGTGCCGAATCAACAATCTATCTAACAATCTAAAAATACTTTATTAGTAGAAAAAATCTTGAATTTACAATCCTGCTTAAGTCAATTATTGCTAAAATGTACTAAAGAGTCAAAAGCAAAAGTAAAAAAAATCTCTTTGACTGACTCACTTGTTAGATATGACATTCAATTGTAATAAATTACAGCGTTTTTGACATTTAGGACTGAACATTGTTGTCACATGAGAAAAACCTGACTGACCTATGGACCTATTAAAACTCATTATCATGTAGCCTGTGTATTTAGTTTATTTGTAAATTCTTTGTAGCATCATTTTTAGAGCTCACAAGTTGCATCATGGGTGTGGACCGTCTTTTCCAGCATTTGTTCAGTCTCTGATAGACTTAGTCTGACTTTATTAATCCCAGATGGAAATTCAGGATGATGATGTCATCAATAGAGTTGCAACAATTAATCTATTAGTTGTTAATATTTTATGGCTTCTTTACTCTACAACTAAACAGACTTGGATTTTGGACTGAAGAAGACATATGAGGACATCTTCTGTAGATAGACATTTCTTATCATTTTCTGAAATCTATAGTTCAAAATGCAATCTTATGATTAATTGATTCCCTTTTTTTATGGATTATTTGAGAAAATAATTCCCAACAATGAAAGTAACTGTTAGTTGCACCCCTAGTGAAGTGATGGTTGCCCTTGTGCACATGTTTTTATGTTGTATTTTTTATTGAATATATTTTTACAGTGGCTGTGGGGAAACCACTGAAGGAAAAGACAGTGTACTTAATTAAACTGACAGACGCAGACGAAGCTGCATGTTTCGGGCTGCAGCCTACAGGTCGTCTCCTTTTAAAGACCTGACTGCAGTTGATCCCTGGCTCCCATATTGAAGTAATCCGATAGCTGCTTGTTGCCAGTGACGGAGAGTCAAGTCTTGCCAACTCCAGCCGGCAAACATCCTTCCGATCCTGCAGAACATCGGCCGAAACCTGCTCCTTCTTCTTCTTCTTCTGTGCGCCTTGACCGCAATGAGCAGCACCTTGGTGCAGGCAGGACGCATGAAACAGCTCCCGGGCTCCGTCTAACCAGAAGAAAACCTCCTGATCTCAGCAGATATGAGGCATTTATTGGCGCTGTGGATGGGAACTGTGCTGCAGTTTTGTCATGCAACGATTTACACCAACTACTGGGCCGTAAACATAAGAGGAGACCTTGAGTCTGTGAACAGGATAGCTGAGAAATATGGATTTACCAATGTGGGTCAGGTGAGTGCACTGAGACATGAAGACACCAACACATCAAGCATTTTATTTTTTGTTTTTGAACTGTTGATCTGACTTGTTAAAGTTCTTAATAGACTGAGTTAATTGTCAGGCTGTTAATGTTGAGCAGGGCCACAGGGATGCATACGGTGTAGGCCTGTAGAGAAACATAACTCTACATTAGGCCACATCTCATTGAATTTACAACAAAACGAACATCACAAAAACAAATGAAGCCCAAATGTAATATAAGTTATGATCATTGTTGCAAAATCTTGTGTCGAATACTTACTCACTATTGCAATATTGTTTTAATCAGAGAAATGTCCCATTTAGCTAATTACCAGACTGTCACTTGTGCAATGTCATGTTAAACAATATATTTTAAAAATACCTTTTATTAGGAGGTTTTAGAAGTGCACTAAATGATCATTGCATCTGCAGTTCACTGTGAGCCATCTGCTTGGAAAAATAAAAAAAAATCCAGTTTAATTTCAATTCAAGACTGGAGAAAATAGCTAAAAAATAATTGCTGTTATAGCTGCACTGGATGATTATGATAAAAGTCCAAGCTGAGGTAGGAGTGAAAGTTATTGCAAAAATGGAGTTAAAATGTTTAATTTAATTGTATAGACTTCAATTTCTCCAAAACATCGTCCTGGAGTTTTACTTTTGTGGCATCCAGAAAGACTCTTTATATCAGAAGTCAGCAGCTGCTCATCAACCCCAGGGGGCACTTCTGCTGTAGCCAGGGGGTAAGTAGAAAGATTAGCTCAACTCATCTGAGGAAAACAGAAATTGCGATTTAATTAAAAAAAACTGAGCAATCCTGAACAGGTTTGAGAAGGGAAAAAATAACAGCTGACTAAAAGTATAACGGTCGAGAAAGAGAAACGGGCTGTCAAAATAAATATATAAAAGTGTGTAAAAAAAAAAAAAAAAGTGGCTAACAGATGAAATTGTTAGTTAATGGATTTTAACGGTTTGGTTACAGTCTGCTAGTTTGTTTGATTTGTTAGCTAAAGGTTTGCGAAAACAGTTGAATTAGTTAGCAGTAGTCTATAGATATAAGAACTCCAAATGTTAATTAACTAAACTGTTTAAATAGTTAAAATTAGCAATTAGTAAATGTAAATTGTCAGCTAAAAATATGGCTAGCTTTTGACATTGTGAGCTAGCAGTACGAACAGTTGAAACTTCAGCTAGCAGTGTGGCTAATTAGCTAAATTAGCTACACAAAATTACAAATAGAATACTGGGAATTGTTAGCTAACAATATGGATTAACTATTAAAACAGATAAAAGTTGAATGTGATGGAAATATGTGAAAATAGATAGCCTAAACTTAAATAATAATAATAATAATAACAATAATAACAACAACAATAATAATAATAATAATAATAATAATGTGAATAATTATATGTATAGTAGAAATGCAAAAAATGAACAACAGAACAATGATTACAACAAAAAGACACAAAAATGCAAAATGTAAAAGTCAGTATTAATAAACACAAGTAAAATAATTAAAGAAATTAAAGTCAGAAACATTTTTAACAACAACTGTGGAGCCAAAGTGCTTTCCAGTAGATAAAAAAATACAAATTCATCTGACTAAATTAAACATTAAGGTTATAACCCTACAATATTATTGATAATGCCACACTGACAGTACTGGATGAAAAAGTAGTTTATCCAATTTTACACAATTAAACATTAAATTAGATCCAATTCAAACACGTTTGAACAGAAGCGCTGGTGTTGATGACGGCGCTCTGGAGTCCGTCTGACAGGCCTGTGGGGGGTTCGTCAGATAAAACAGGTTGGAAACCGCTGATCTGCAGTACAGACCTGTCAGGAACAGTGGTCCGGTGAGAGGATACGAAGCTGCCAAAAAATCCCAATTTGCCTTCTCATTTCTTACCTTCACTCCATTATTCCACACTTGACTGTGTAACATTGATTTTCAGTTAACGGTTAAACCACAACCAACCGAGATTTAGTACTTCAGTGCTGCTTTAATCAAGGTTGCGAGGCTTGTCAATAGACCCGCAGAATTGTCAAATAAATACATAAATAAAACCCAGTTATGGAGCTCAGGCCAGTAAAACTCAACATAAACTCCCTCAGGATAGCTGCTGTGTAGTAATGAAAATTGCAGGCCTCGTGTCCACTGCAGGTAATATGAAGCAGAAAAACAGAAAGATGTGGTTACTTTACAATGGAAATAAAGAACAAAACCCACTTTACAACACAGCCACCAAGGAATAAATTAAACCCATAATTTATTTCTGTCACTGTAAACAGCCAACCAATGGTGCTTTATTATGAATTACTTATTGCTCTCCTGCATTAGAAAGAACACAAATGACATCATGTTGTTAATGCAGACACATGTGAATGTCCAAGGCCCCCACACATGAGCAGCAGCAGTGTGGCTGAAGTCCTGTGGCTCAGGTTGCCTTTACCTGAAAAACTATCACGGGTGTAAGGTAGCCGCTTTAATGAAAGACGCCAAAAAGCGGATCCATAATTTAACACCTGTTTAGTACAGAGACGGCTGGCGATGAGCGGCACACCTCCACCTGAAAACAAATTCATTTAAGAGGATTTTCACGTCTGTTTCGCGCAGATTGGAGACCTGAAGAGTTATTACAGTTTTCGGCACCGGGAGACGGCCAATCGGTCCGCTGTGTGCAACAAAGAAGTCACTGTTCGCGTCGCCAAGGAGACCAAGGTATAGTAATGGGATATGAGGAGAGCTGGAAGACTCTGCTGGATTATTAATCAGCAGCATGTCCACTCCCTACCTCCATATACGCATAAGCGCACACACACACACACCAGTGTACTGTTGCCTCCCCTCACATCAGGCCTGACGCACTCGTACACCCACGAAACCTAAAGATGCCAAGAGGCGTTAAAGAGCAATAAAACTGCCAAGTGCACGCTACAGTTAGAAGATAGCTGCAGTTATTCGAGATTGTATCATATTATTGTGTTTGGGGCAATTACTATTGATAATAAAGTTAATTTCACTCGGCCCTTGTAGAAGGAAGGGTGTTGGATAGTGAGACAGGTTGTAAGTATACCCCGAAGGTGCTTAGATTATAGTTATTAGGAACAGGAAAGAAAAGCAAGTAAAATTATTTAAATCAATCATTGGTAAAGTTTGAACTAATCATAGTTGTGTTCCAGTTCAGTATTAAACCCTCTGAACTCCAAGCCGTTTCTGTGTGTGGGTTTTTGCTTCTCACATGCTTTTTACTTCCTGTGGATCATTTTTACCTGCGATTTAAAGTTCTGTACCTCAGTGGAAACAATACAACCAGGGCTTGCAGGAGAGACAACCCAAAAATGTTGTTTGTTCAGTGTAGCAAAAGCATAATGTCATTTATTATAAAAAAGCAGGAAGAGGCGCCCCTGTAGCTCACATAGAGCTGGTGACCCATAAACAGGGGCTGTAGTTCTACAGTGGTCGTGGGTTCAACTCCCGCTCACGACCCTTTGCTGCAGATCTCTCCCCATCCTTTTCCTGTCTATTGCTACTGCTTTAAAATAAAGGCAAAAGCCCAAAAAATCTGTTTAAAAACACTAAAAAAAAAAAAAAAGAAAAAGAAAAAGAACAGGGGCTGCAAGGTGGTTCAGTGGTTAGCACTGTTGCCTCGCAGCTAGAAGGTCGCCAGTTCACATCCCAGTGAGGACACCCAGGATTTTTCTGCATGAAGTTTGCATGTTCTCCCCGTGCAGCGTGGGTTCTCTCCGGGTTCTCCAGCTTCCTCCCAAACAGTCCAAAAACATGTTGAGGTTAATTGGTGATTCTAAATTGTCCGTAGGTGTGAATGTGAGTGTTCTTGGTTGTCTGTCTCTAAGTGTAGCCCTGTGATAGACTGGTGACCTGTCCAGGGTGTCCCCTGCCTTCACCCTAAGTCAGCTGGGATAGACTCCAGCCCCCCATGACCCCAGTGTGGATTAAGCGGTGTATAGATAATGGATGGATAGATTTTAACACCACTTCCTTTTCCCTCCACCATACTTGTCTCATATCTGCACTTCATCAGAGTTGAGCCGAGTCATGTGATCCCAGAAACATGCTATTTGATATTTCATGCAAAACCACAAATGTCAGCCTCATGGTGGCGCAAGAGGCGAAGCTTGTTAATTTAGAGGCCAGATTATTTCAGAAACATGAACGTATTTACCACATACCTGTTGATCCAGTTTGAATAAGTAAACATTAAACCCAGTGATTATGAAAGAAGCTACTTGAGAAGCTACTGAAATGTTTCATACCACACCTAAAAACCCTTCTACATGAATATAAATACTCTGTGTTCCTTTGGAGGTGGAGTGGCTCGAGCAGCAGGTGGTCCACAGAAGAACAAAGAGGGACTCCAAACACCTTGTTGCCGCCCATCACCAGCCCAGCCACGCCCAGACACTGTACTTCAACGACCCAGCGTGGAACAGCCTGTGGTACATCGTGAGTCACTTTTTTTTTTTTTTCCTTCGCTAAGCTCAAGTCTGGAACACAGACACATAAACCCAGGCAGAAAGAGCCGAAAATAGACCCTGATTTATTCTTCACTCCTAAGGGCTAAGTTGGATGTCCCACTATTTGCTCCACAGCACTGCAGCGATGAGTCCGACGGCTGCCAGTCTCACATGAACATCGCAGGGGCCTGGAGGAGAGGGTTTACTGGGAAGGGTGTGGTGGTGTCTGTCCTAGATGATGGCATTGAGAGAGAGCATCCGGATCTGAAGCCAAATTATGTAAGTGCCCTGGGATGGGACGCTCTTCTCAGGAAGGGGACATTAATCATAAGCAATTTGGCAGAGCTCTTAGTGTAAGAGCGTGGAGCTGAGACAGATATTGCAGGCAGAGCTTTTGGGCCAAAGGTTTGGAAAGGCCAGCTAAGAGTATTGGAATGGACATTAAACGTCTGATCCACTTAACTGTCGAGTGGACCGGTGAATAATGCGCTTTGTGATTTGTCTGATGAAACAGAGACAGATAGCTGCTGGCATCCTGTTATGTGCTGCTACTTACTATCCATCTGATTTAGGATCCTCTTGCCAGCTATGATATGAACGGACAAGACCCAGATCCTTCTGTGAATTACTCCAACAATGCTGCTAACTAGTGAGTACTTCTCGTTCCTAGATATCTCCTTGCACCTGCTTTGCAGCTTCTCCATCATGATTCCGGCTGTAATTAATGCATGCTTCTTCTTTCCATTTTTCAGTAATTACATGCATATATGGATATGCAAATTCCCCAGTCTGAATTCTGCCTTCTCACTGGTTTGATGTAACGGAAATAGTCTTCTCCTCATGCATATGCATCTAACCTCATGTTATGATGTTCTCCTCCTTTCTCTGAAGCCATGGGACTCTGTGTGCAGGGATGGTTGCGGCAGCTGCGAATAACTCTCACTGCACGGTTGGAGTTTCTTACCATGCACGGATAGGCGGTGAGTCCAAGTGGTGGCATGAAGCTGGCACGCTGAAGGACTTCTGGAGGTCGCAGTGTCGTCTGTAGTGGACTCAAACGGTATCATTTCTCTTCTTCCACCTTTGCCTGCAGGCATCCGGATGCTGGACGGAGATGTGACGGACATTGTGGAAGCTGAATCACTGAGCTTCAGGCCACAATATATCGATATTTACTTCGCTGGCTGGGGGCCAGAAGATGATGGGGCCACTCTCGAAGGACCTGGGCCTCTGACTCGTCTTGTTTTACAGAACGGCATTCAAACAGTAAGAGAAGTGTGAAAGAGAAAGGCTTGTGAGCTGTATTCATGTGTTTGTTTGTGTCTGTGTCCTACCTGCGGCTGTATATCTACTTAAAGGGTTTATCTCTTTCTCTTCAACAATGTGTAAATATCATTAATAAATTAATCACATCTGTTCGATTCCCCAATCTCAGGGCCGGCATGGCAGAGGCTCTGTTTTCGTTTGGGCGTCGGGGAACGGAGGGCGAAGAGGTGACCACTGTTCCTGCGATGGCTACAGCAGCAGTATCTACACTATCTCTATCAGCAGCAGCACTCGGCGTGGAAGCCAGCCAGATTACCTGGAGCGGTGCTGCTCCACGCTGGCAGCAGCTTACAGCGGTGGGGAGACAGAGGAGATGGTGAGTGTAGACTGTGAGAAACATAAGGAACTTCCCCAGTGTGGTGGGAAAGGGCCAGAAGATATACACAGGCCTTTATGTGCTGAGATGTGTCTGTATGAGTAATGGTTCATGTCATTCACTGAGAACATTATCTAAATCCACAAAGTAGCGCTGCCCTTCCTCAATCACCAGTTACAACCCCTCTCTTTGCTACAATCAATCCATTAAGAGGAGCTTTACCCACATGTTAAAGAAAACATTTTCTCACTTGAGGCCAAAACTACATTGTAAAAACACTCATTTATATTCTTTTGGCACAAATAAATACAAGTTGTTAGGCCTTAGAAACCCAATTTATCAGCACTTACAGTAAAAAAAAAATTAAATGGTGCCAACAAATCATATTAGTCTTTTGCTTCAACAAAAGCGAGTCAAATCCCAATCTGTGATTTATTACGGAGCGAGAAACTCTGTTAACCCTGCATTCATTAGGCGGAGGCTGGAAAACACAATTTTACTCAGTGTTTATTTTGTCCTTGCACTATAAAATCTCTTAATAAGTACATTAAAAAAATCCTTTAATAATAACTCAGTGTGGATGAGGCAAATTAGGTTACTTAGAAACATTGCTCATATACTTCCCAGCATGCATTGCTTTGAGGTTAAAACTCTCCAGCAATCCCTCTTTTTCTCTGAAATAAAAACAGAAGCTGTAACGTTTCTTTATACATTTGTCTCAAATGAGTTTCTCTGTTGTTAAAAATTAAACAAACAAGCCATGATGAAGACAGGTCTGTGCTTCAGACACTTTCTGATTCTATATTGTGAACATTGTTGTCACTGCTGGCAGCACAACACATATGGATGAGAGATGAAACTTAACCCATCCATCCATCCATTATCTATACACCGCTTAATCCTCACTAGGGTCACGGGGGGCTGGAGTCTATCCCAGCCGACTCAGGGCGAAGGCAGGGGACACCCTGGACAGGTCACCAGTCTATTACAGGGCTACACTTAGAGACAGACAACCAAGCACACTCACATTCACACCTACGGACAATTTAGAATCACCAATTAACCTCAGCATGTTTTTGGACTGTGTGGGAGGAAGCCAGAGAACCCGGAGAGAACCCACGCTGCACGGAGAGAACATGCAAACTCCACACAGAAAGACTCCGGTGCCCCCCACCGGGACACGAACCGGTGACCTTCTAGCTGTGAGGCAATAGTGCTAACCACTGAGCCACCTTGCAGCCCAAACCTAACCGAATAAAATGAAAAAATAACAACAAAAAAGTGCTTTCCAAGCTTATTTGTGAGCTGATATGGAGAATCACAGCTTGATTGTACTGATGGAGAATTAAAAATAGTTTTACTTCATTTGGGCTTTTTGATTTAAAACACAGATGCATAATTCCACAGCTGCTATAATGTCATTCAGGGCATTTCCTGGAAAGAAATCTGTAATTCTGAAATAATTCTAAGGACATCAGAAAAGAACTATCATTGGCTTTTACCTTTAAAGTCATTTTACCTTTTCTGAACATAGATGCAAGGAATGAAAATTTGTTTTATCTTACTGGTGTTCTTTTCTTTGAAGTTTTAGATGACACTCATTTCTTTTGATTGCAAAAGTCCGTCTATCCCTCAGCATTGCTGTGGCGATAGAGCAAGCAGAGAAGCCCAGACTTTCCTGGTGTCACTTTTTTTTTTTTGATGATGACATTCATAACCTAGCTTGAACTTTAAGAGATGTTTCAAGTCTGTAGGATTTAATATACACCGTTGTCTTGCCAGCTGCTTAAAGCCAGAAAATACACTTTTGGGAAATGAGTCGTAGGCTCGGGGGGAGCAGCGTAGGGGGCGAGCAAGCGACAACTTCTGCAGTTGAGTGTGATAGTCTGAGACACCTGTCAATCAAGCAAATACGCCCCAGACATACCGTCTATGAACTCTCCTCCTGGTAGAACAATAACTTTGAAATTCACAAGTCACAGGAGGGAGCTGCTAGTTAGAACCTGTAACCTCCTGTGGAAACATTATTCTGCGTTTCCCAGTTCACTTCAGGAGACTTTGAATAGTTTGGGAGCTTTATGTTTCTTTAGTCATTAGAAGATCTGCGATGTGAGACTTTGTCTTCATTAGTCATTCAGCAGTGTTATGCAAAGCTAGATGGTATGGGTGGATGGTATGTGCTTTTATGGAATACCTGTATACCGGCTTTTGTTTTCTTGCCTGATTGACTGGCATCAACGTTTATGTGCTTACAGTTACTGTACTGTTTGAAAACAGAGTCACTGAACAGGTTGCACAATAACTCCACACACCTATGTACGCCGTCTTGGAATGCAAGTCGTGTCTTTGTCGGGTAAAAAAAAAAAAATCCAGCTGTGATTGAAATGTCGTCTGTGTGAATGAATCTGTGGTTTGGAGCTGGAGGGTAGAAGATGGCAGACACCTCTCTCATGTCATGCAATTTGCAGGCGTCATGGGTAAACAGAGTTGGGTGGCTCATTAGAGTAAATTGGGTGAACACTGAGAGCCGCTCCTCTGGCCTCGGGCTTACGTGTCTTTCACTTGCGTTTTCTTTTGTCAGAATCTCACCTGACAACATACCAGCAACACAATCGTGCACACCTGGCAGTGCTCAACGATTTCATTGTCTGTTCTATTAACTTGATTTATTGTTAGCTTGATTAACCACCAGCCTCTTTGAATGATTTTGTGCGTACGTATCTAATAGTTAAACCAGGTTATAACAAATGGTAATCTGATTTGACCTTTTGAAAACAGACATGCGTGCTATCCTGGTTTACCAGACAATACATACTACATATTAATAAGAAAGCCAGTGGTAGGCCTACATGACAAGAATAAAAGAATAAGAACAGAAACACCAAATTAATTTCTAAATTAAATCTAAGTGTTCCAGTTGACTTTCTCTTGCTATTCCAGGAAATCAGCTGAGAAATAGTTTATGGATGAAATAACCAGTCAGTTTTTACTTTTTTCTGGAAATTAAATACCTGAATTTAAGATTTTGTTCGCATCAGTGCAAATTGCTATCAAAGTTCAGTATCTGTTGGATTGATTTACTGCAATATGAAATGCATACAAACAATATTGCAAAATCTTCAGAGAACAAACACACAATTCTGTGTCATGGCAGGTGAAGACCGTTGAATATTGCAAAACCAATAAGATGTGGTGTCCTTGACAGGTAACCTTGGGTCCGCAGCAGAGCTGTAGCAGGGCTCGGTCAGGGACGTCCCTCTCCTCCTCCATTGCTGCTGGTGTCATTGCTCTCACTTTGGAAGCCAAGTAAGCAGCTCCCAAACCCAAAATCTATACGTGTAGGCCATGTTAATATCAATAGATATAGTTGAGTCCTGAGACTGTGTTGTTTCTCCTTGGTATGACCTTTTTTTCAGTCCCTTGCTAACCTGGAGGGATGTGCAGCACATTATTGTCCGGACATCGAAAGCTCATCATCTCATTGCTCCTGACTGGCATGTTAATGGAGCCGGATATGAAGGTACACCCATCGGATCCCTCCTGAATTTCTAATTCCAACTGTTTGTTTCAATATCAGCCAGAAAATTAATAAAAATGGGACATCTTCTGGATGAAATCTTCTTGAAACTTATAATAAAAAGCATGGGCAAAGATGGGTTGAGCTTAATAAGCACATTTTGGTAAATGTTCTCTCAGCTCTTTTTAGGGAAACTATAAAGCAGTGCGCATACAAACTAATGAGCTCCTGTGAGCTGAACAACGATAAACGCCTACAAAGTCCCAGGAGTGTGTGAAGGCTTTTATAAACTACAATGCCTTCTATGCCCCGGCTAATGTGGTCTGTGCATGTGTTTGGGGATGTGCGGGTGTCTGTCAGTGAGCCACCTGTATGGCTTTGGCCTGCTGGATGCTGAGAGCATGGTGAAGGAGGCTGAGCGTTGGAAGCAAGTCCCCTCACAGCATGAGTGTGTGGAGGAGGCTGCCATCCAGCTGAGCAGGTATCACACCAACCACACTGCAAGAGATCTCCACTTTGAGTCAGGGCTTCCCTTGATTCCTCCCCTTTTATCGCACTTTATCTATTTCTGTCTCAGTTCTCACATGGATTTCTCTCACATTTATTCTCACACACTTTAATGGGTGTCATTTTCTTTACTGCTGCTCTCCTTGTAACTCTCTCTCGGTCTCCTTGTTTTCTGCCTCTTCTCTTATCTCGGCTGCTCGCCGTGTCTCTTTCTTCTTCTCCTCTCTCCGTCTCATGACAGAATTATTCATCTAGGCTCGGTGCTGACGTCTGTGTATGAGACTACAGGCTGTTCCAGCGAGGCCCTGCAGCACGTTGTTTATGTGGAGCATGTCGTTGTACGTGTTACCATCACTCACAGTCGTCGCGGCGACCTTTCCATTACACTCACATCACCTTCAGGCACCGTGTCACAGCTGCTAGCTAACAGGTAACTACGAGCATCGCTCCATCTAAGCTGCTATAGTGACCCTACATATTCACCTTGGGGTGGTTTCTATGTATGATAACCGAGGGGCATCATTTTTGTTCAGAGCACAGCATCCACTCCAGAGAGCTAAATTCTTCAGTTTGGCACGTTGTCTCATTAGGGGGGAAGAGTTTGGCAAACACTACTGTAAAAATCACAGGAGTGATGCTCATATGGTGTTTCAAGGGAACCAGTATCCAGGCAAGTTGCTGGCAAATTTGTTCCTGGCAATTATCTCTAACATGCAGTGTCTTCCTTTCAATAAACTGTGCAATTCCAAAAATACACCACAAATTAGCAGCAAGCAGGAGCCAAAATGTTGATAACTCTGTGATTTAAAGGTCCCATATGGTGAGAATCCATTTTTATTATTATGCTTTGTTGTTGTTAGAAACTTGGAGGTGTAAAATTAAACACGTTGAGATGTGAAGACCTTTAGTTTTGCCATTCCTCATGTTCCCCCCCACAACCAGACAGCCTCCCAGCTTTACAAGCCAGTAAGAATTTTACTGAACTGCTGCGTTCCAACTGAGAAACCAATAGCTGTCGATTGTAAACTTTACACAACCCTGCCCCCTCACTGCCTACTGGTTGCGAGGTGAGCCAGAGACGGTGGAAACTGATTAGAGACCAATAAACATAGACTGTTTGTGGGTTACTGTGTTTTCATGTGGTGCCTCAGTAAAACCTAAACACAGCTGTGTCAGTCCTTTAAAACTGCTTCTCTCCTGCCCTCTGTGCTCACATGTATTGCATTTTAACTCGTGCATGGTTTCAGGCAACGTTGTGGTTATAAAATTAGCAGTTCAGCAGTGCAATCAAAATGGCTGAAAGCGTCAGTTAACATGTGGTCGTGCTCTGTGTTTCAGCCATTATTTCTTACTCGCTACGTTGTCTGACAGCATGAGCAGAAAAATATTCAGCTGAATTAAAAACAGCAGCTATGAATTTGAAAATTAGAAGACGGGAAGAGGAAGAAGGGACCTTGAAAACACTCTGGAATGTAAGAAAGCCCGTTCCCTCAAATACTCCTCAGAAAAATGGTGTCATCTATTTTTACATTAACAGTGAGTGGAATTAGTGTGTCTAATGTGAAAGTGAGTACAGATAATTACCACATGACTATAACTGTAATCTATGGAGTGTTTTAGTGCCTTTTAGTCACTGTTTTGGTTTTCTGGCTTTTCAGCTTTACTGTTTTGGTTCACTCTCATCACTGTCATTGATATAATCTCTAGTATTGGTTTTCTGGCACCACTAACCCACCAGTCATGTGAAATATGACCCACTTGATGATTTGCTTACAGTAAAATGATTTATTTCAAACAGTGGGAGGTACTTTTACATCCCTTGACTGTCTCGTAGGCATCCACAACCTTTTTTTTCTTAAGGTCTTAGAGAAGTCTTTAAATCTTTTCAGGACACACATTTCAAGAGCAGAGAAAAAAAAAAGCTCAAATTCAGAGGTTCAAATGAGACAAGTTCCGTCTGCCGCTCGCTGGGGAGTTTCTAATCATCGGTACCTAATTTAATTTAATGGATTTGAAGGTGTGATAACAGCAGGGGTACTTACTTAGAATCTCACTTTTCTTTTCTTTTTTTTAACTTCTTAAACAAATGACACGTAAAATTGACATTTTTTTTTAAGTCATTTTCATAATTTGGGTTTATCACCTTTATCTGTGGGCACTGCTTTAGAGAGAATCAAGTGTTTGCTTTTTGAAATGATTTTAAAAATGGGCTGTACTGTACTTATTTTTTCAAGACTGGATAAGTGCCTGGCCCACATGGACTCACAAAACACCACAATACCCAGTTGCAGTTGTAATACATTTGTCAAACATAAGCAAGAACAAAACTTCTTACATCGCTTTGCAAACAAAGAGCTTTGTATCAAACCCAGGCTCTATAAATAAAACCAGCCACACAAAAGACTTTCCCTTCCTGAAACACGGCTCAAGTTTCTTATAATCATCCATCCAGAAGAACTCGTTAGAAATTAAGGACATTTTACTAAATAATGTCTGCCTTAAATTACCATATAATGAGGAGTAGTAGTAGCAGCAGCAGTATAATCAAGATTATGTAATGTTGTGGTTTAGGCCTCTTGACGACTCTACAGAGGGATTTCAGAACTGGGAATTCATGACAGCTCACTGCTGGGGGGAGCAGGCCGCAGGGGAATGGACTTTGAAAATCCAGGATACTCCTTCTCAGGAAAGAGACAGCACTGAACTAGGTCTGCGCTTCCTCTTTGTAACATCTCAATATTATGAAACACACATTGAACTTCAGCTACAAGCAGCCAAAATACAGTGCAGGCCTCTCGGGACAAACCTCTTATCTTTCTTTCTGTTGTTTCAAAGGGGCGCTGAGGACATGGTCCCTGGTGATTTATGGCACGGCAGAGCAACCGTATCCCGTGCATCGTGAGCGAGCCCGATCAGCTGAGATTCCCATGGATAGTGATCTCACTGAAGACTACAGCGGTGAGTCATATACTTCGCATCTTGGTGGGATTAAGCGCTCCCTTGCTCTAGCTCACGCTTTCTCAGGCTCTAATGCACTGATTTACAGTGTATGACTACTGAGGCGGGGTCTTACACAGATGCGGGATTAAAATCTGAATAACTTCTCTGTTTCTGTCATGATGGTGCTGTGACTTTGTGAGTATTTGCCCTTGCAGGACCCTGCGACCCAGAATGCAGTGACGATGGTTGTGAGGGGCCGGGCCCGCAGCAGTGTGTCACATGCTTGCACTTTTTTCTCAAGTTCAAGAACAACACAAGGTTAGCATGATTACACAGCGTAGAGTACAGTTAGAAAATCTGGAACGCAACATACAATATGTGTTGATGCTGCCACTAGAGCGTATGACTTACACATACTGCGATTGAAATAATCAGCTGGTGTTTAGTCCACATGTTTGTATATTATGCCAGATTATTGAATCTAGAATAATGTAAAGAATTAAGTATTAATGAGCAGCATTGATGGTGGTGAAAATGGACCCAAGATGTACGTTTTTCTCTCACTCGTCGTGATAGTTAAACCGCTCTTCCTCCATGTGCTTTGGTCCGTGTCTCTCCAATAGGTTGTGTGTATCAGAGTGTCCCAAGGGATCCTGGGGCGACCGCCGGCGTTGTAAGAGGTGCTACTCCTCCTGTGAGAGCTGCACTGGGAGTCGCAGTGACCAGTGCACCTCCTGTCAGCCTGGCCATCATCTGACCGAGGAAAAAAATACCTGCACAGCCATCTGCGGGGATAATTACTACCTCGACCACGGTTGGGTTCTTTAGCCAGTCTCTGAAGTTTCTAAGTGTTTTGTCACATTTTTTTCTAATTAAACTTAACAAGACAAGAGGAATATCCTTGAGCGTACCGTTAAGGATCCTTTGCTTACAGAGGAGCTGTTTGAATAGAGCTGCATATGAGGCTGCTAATGAATAGTCGGTTGATATAACTGCAGTTGAGAGGTGTGTGAGTAAGATTGATTAATGGCTCTGATGTGTATTCCATGTGTATTGTTTGATTTCCCCACAGATGCAAATATGTGCAGAAAGTGCAGCGAAAACTGCTTGAAGTGCACCTCCTACAGCATCTGCACAGAATGCAAACCAGACACAAGGTGAAACAAATTCTCTGATGATGCTTGAATTAACTGCTCGGTAAACACTGTTCCTTCTCCTCCAGCCACTGAGAATACTGATTCTCCCCGCGCGCGCACACCCTCTGCAGCATCAGAACAATTACAAAAAGCAACAGTATTTTTAACTCTGTATTCAAAACAGCGTGCCTGCCATCCCTCCCTTTTTACACACTGCTCAGAAAGAAAAGTGCATCTTAATTTCCATTTTGCAGAATCATCACTGGAGAGGACAAAACATCTCTGACAAATTCACCGTATTGTTCAGTTAGAAGTTTCCGGAATATGGTGTTCACTGACTCAGTTCACCAAGTGCTTGTGGTGGTGTGCTGTGGGTTGGAAAACCGAGCCTGCAGTCTGAAGGCAGTGACTCATCTTTATGGTGTCACATGATTGACTGAGTGTGTCACGGTGCCACATGCTCTCTCCACCCTCTCCAGCCTGTATGGGAACCGATGCCAGCGGAGCTGCGCGGCCGGATTCTACCATGACACACAGGATGGTGAATGCAAGCCCTGTCACCACGCCTGCGCTACCTGTGCAGGTGAGAGCGAGGTCAAGGGTCATGAGCTGAGCGCCAACTTCTTTAAATGTCATTAACATACACAACATTATTCTGTTGACGTTTGGAGTGCTACTTCACGTCCTGTCCTTTTAAGAGCATGTTTGTGTCTGCCTCACGCGGCATCAGGTCCAGGTGTCGAGGCGTGCAAACGCTGTTCTGAGGACTACTTGATGGAGGAGTGGAGGTGCGTGTCCTCCTGCAGTGCTGGCTTCTACGCCACAGAGCCAAACCCAGAGAAAGCTGATGGGCACAGGATATGTAGGAGGTGAGCTCACTGGTGTGTGTTCAGGTGTGGGTGGTTTGTTTATCTGCTGATGGCAGGCCTTATTCTGGTGGTTGGCTTCTGAGTGAGTTTGTGCTTGTTTTCGCGCTTGTGGTTGTTGTTGTGTGTCTGTATGTAGTGGAGAGTAGTTGTTTTTTATCTATGTGTGTTTCTTTTTTTTGTGGTCAGCATGTGTGTTTGTGTGTGCATTAGTTGAGTCTCTATGCTCTTCTTCTCAGGTGTGACGCCAGCTGTCTCACCTGTGTGGGGCCGAGTCGGGGGAACTGCAGCAGCTGTTCCAGCGGTCACGGCCTGCAGGAGGGAGTGTGTGTTGTGAACACTGTGTGCACAGACGGTCAGTCAACCATCTTCTTCCTCTATTACATGTTTGTTGAAAAAAAATAATACAACTTTCTGTCCCAATTGTTCTAACTTCTCCAGCAATTCTAATGTAAAAACATAATTACAGTATTTCTGTTTACTGAATAAATATCAAGTTTGTTGAGAGCACACAATCTATTTTTTATATATCTGCTATAAATATGTATATTTACAGCGAGCTATATATGTTATTATCTCTTTATTCTGGGTCATCTGATTCAACCGTAAGTCAGTCAGCCATGTTTATTTGCAAAAATGAATTGCATGGAGCTGTTTGGATTATATGTGCCTTCCCTTCTTTGGCATCTGACATTAAGCCCACCACTACGCCTCAGATGGTTATTCATATCTGAGTCAGCATGGTTTTCTTGTTGTCTGTCTGTCAGGAGAGTACCAGGACAGTAACGGGAAGTGCCACGCGTGTGATGCAACGTGTCTAAAGTGCACAGGGCCGCAAAGCGAAGACTGCATCAGCTGTGTTTCTTCACGGTGAGTTGGATGTGACTTTTTAGATTCGGGGGTCAGAGGGGAAATGAATGCATCTCACTGTTCCTCTGAGTAATAAATGATATTTCACTCTGGTGCAAGGTACCAAATAATGATATTCACAGATGTATTGGTCTTTAATTTGAAAGCAGCATGATGCTATTTCATTCTATGTAAATTAACAAGTTGTGCATGTTGCTGATTTCAGAGGTATTTCTAATTTTAAACAGAATGTGTATGCAATGCAAACAATTAGTGACTTTATTGATTATTTGATAATCGTCATGTATCACTGCAAACTGAATGTCTGTCAGTTTTGGCCGTGCAATCAAAAAAAAAGACATTTAAAGATGTCATCTGGTCTCTGGAAAGTTTCAGTATTTTTATTTTTTTTTACATCTTATAACAGCATATTTGATTGATTTAGAAAAAAAACAACACTGGCTAATTAGTAATGGAAATAATTGGAAGCTGACAGTCATGATAAACTACAAATGCACAGCCCACAGAAGTCTGACCTTTGGTTTTAATAATTCTTCTGAAATTACTTGTGTCACCCACTCAAGACTAAATATAAATAACGCATAAAATGGCCCATGGTCTTATGGTAAGTGCAAGATCATGCAAAAGTTTAAAAGTAAAAGAAGAATATTTTCAAAACAATGGCAGGAATAGCTTAATTCATCAGTTGACATCATGTAAATTGCAGAAAGGAGAAAAAACTTCAATCAATATTATGTGGAAAATCTTTGCCTTTTGAAACAACCCAAGTTCTCCTACTAACACTTTTGCACAATTTCTTAAAGTAGGTACTTTCCTCTGAGCATCTTGAGGAACTTGAAACAGCTCTTTGTGGATTCTGTCTGTCTCTGTGTTTTCTGTCTCCTCATATAATCCCAGTCTGACTCTATGATGATGAGATCAGGACTCTGTGGGGGTCAGACCATCTGTTGCAGGACTCCTCGTTCCTCTTGTGGCTGAAGATAGTTCTTTATGACTAGGCTGTATGTCTGATCTTGTTGTCATGTTGCAGTGATAATTTTGAACTGATCAGATGCCTCTCTTATTATACTGCATCATAGATCAAAGTATAGATGTCTATTATGTGAGACTTTCAGACATTGTTTTATATCAGCAGACTGATTAAACGGAACATTAATTTAAAAGAAATCAACAAAGCGTCTGAAAACTTCCACGTTGCCTCCCACTTTAACCAACTTCTCCGCCCCCCCTTTGTCAACACATGAAGCTACATCTGTGTAAATCTGCCACGTGGGACATGCCGGGATGAGACTCAGTTCGTCTCATTTACATCGACATAATTCACATGTTTTGGTTTTTGTGGTTTTGATGCTGCTGTCTTTGGCTGCAGGGCTCTGGATGAGGGCCGCTGTGTGGTGGCGTGTACCGAGGGCAAGTACCAGTCAGGTGGCCGGTGTCACCTGTGTGACCACACCTGTGCCACATGTGTGGATGCTGGGCCCGCCAACTGTACCGGCTGTGACACTGGTGAGGATGAAACAAGCTGATGATCCTGTGTGTGAGCATGTGTGTGGAACTTGTACTTTCAATATGTTAGCAGAGCAGCAACAATTAGTCAGTTAGTTGACAACTGTCTAATTAATCAGCCACTGTCTTGATAGGCAATTAATTGATTTGAGAAATTCTTTAAGGAAAAAAAGTCAAAATCCTCTGATTACAGCGTCCTACATTAGATTATTTTCTTGTTTCTTGAGAGTAAACTGAAGGTCTTTGGGATATGAACAAAATAAGACTTTAGAGTGTTATCTTTGGCTCTGGGAAACAACATGTTTCATAATTTTCTCATGTTTTATAGACAAAACCACTAATCGAGAAAATGATTAACAGATGAATAGCCACTGAAAATAATCATTATTTGTAACCCTATATGTATATTCTAACCCTATTTTTCACTCTCTCCTCTTCTGTGGTAAAATAAGTCAGAAAAATCACATAAGATGATTCAAATCCTGATTGAATACAATGACTTAGAACTGCATTGTCCTTTTACTTGTTTATTCAAGGGATTATTTCCATAAGTGGTCTGTTTCCTTCTCTTAAAAACATGATTAATGGCATCCTTTTTCAATTTACTGACAGATTACTCTTTGTGATTTTGACATCAGTTTTGCTATTTAGTACAATGAGGCCAAAATGTTAGTAAAATGAAGAGAGGAAGAGACACTGCCTCCGACCACATAACTGACAACAAGCAATATCTTAAGTTTTATCTTGATCAGTGTTGGGATTTGAGTGCACTAGTTTCTAACTGTGTGATGCAATGAGTTTTCAGAGTTTTTCCACTGAAGTAAGCTTCTGAAAATGATGCTCACTAGAGGCAGTGAATTGAGAATGATTTGTGGTGGGTTTGGCACCACAGGTGACCCATTTCACATTGCATATTTATTCATTATTCATTCATTTAGTCACATTTAAAATGTTCCTTATCAATTACTTATTTGCACTGTAGCCAAATGATGACCTGAATGATCTGTGCATTGCTCGAAGCTAATAGAATTTTAGGAAGTGTTCATGACTGCAAAATTGTGCAGCCAGAGCTCAATATTGCATTTCTTTGCACTGTGAATTGTTGTTTTCCCTTTAGATAAGTTTGGAATAGAGCGGTACCTTTATAAAGGCCTGTGTCTGGACGCCTGTCCTGACGCCTTCTACCACACCAAGGACAGGAGCTGTGAGCCCTGCTCGGCCCACTGCCAGCTCTGCACAAGCCCAAACCACTGCCTCCAGTGCAACTCCTCGTACTACGTCTCTGATGGAGGCTGTGCGAAGCTGGAGTGTGGGGAAGGTAAACAAGGTCACAGTGTTATTTATGAGATGGTTTTCCTGTATCTTTTTTGTGACAGTGTCAAATCTGACCTTGACGGGTGTTGTTTTTCACCTGTTCACCCTCTCCTCTCTCTCCTTTGTCTGACTGTCTCGCTGTGTCTCTCCTCCACACTCGGCCTCTTTTCTGTTTTGTCAGGGGAAGTGGAGGATCCAGATTACGACGACTGCATGCTCTGTGAGGAGGGCTGCAGGAAGTGTGTCTTGTGTAAGTCACGACTCAGTGGCCATAATAAAGTTTTCCCCAAATGAACGCTGCCTGCAGTAGACCAAGCTCTCCTCCCAGTGTGTTGTAGACCATGTTCAAAGATTTTTCCCGGTAGTTCTGTTTAAAAAGAGAGCTGAGTTTTTTGTCTGCTTTCAACAGATAACCCCAGGCATTGCCTGTCCTGCACTGAGGGCTTTTACAAGTAAGGCTGTGTGCCTCGCTGTCGCCATGTGTGATCTCGCCTCTCTGCACTCGCTCTGCCTTTCATTTCGCTGCTATACGAGAATGAAAAGGCCTCTTTCTGCAGTGAGAGTAGAGTGGATTTCTGTGTGTGTGAGGGAGAACTGCAGGTATCGACTGTTGCTTTTGTTATCAGTTTTCAGGATGGCTGCTACAAATACTGCCCAGCTAAGACGTACAGCATGGACGAGGAGATGACCTGCGTTCCATGTGACGACAACTGTTTGAGCTGTGATGAACATGAGTGCTACTGGTGTGAGACAGACCTCTTCTTATCAGGTAAAACTGCCCCACTGGGCAAAACATTAAGCTGTGAAGGATTATTTACAGGCATGGAGGTCCTGAATTATACAATCAGAAGGTACGAATATGCACAAGAGCCCCTGTCATCATGTTATGTCATGATGTATGGTATAATAGTGTTTTGTTAGAACTGATCATTGTTTGCTGTTTTTCATTTCCTTGTTTTGCATTAAGAAATGAAAAAGTAAAAACTAAAGCAGAAACTAATTAAAAGAACAGAACAAAAGGCGAGTAAGGAATGAGAGTCGATGAATTCATCAGAACAGATTTGCATTATGTGGCAACTTTAAGGCTGACTTTTCTGTTTCACTTGCAAGTAAATTTATTATGACTAAAAAAAAAACCCTGAAAATAATTTGCAGATTGTTATGCCACGCTTCCTCCTGCAGGCTCCTGTTAGTGCTGGTGTTATTTTTACCACTCATATTGGGGAAAAATAATTTGTGTCTTATTTTTCATCTGTGTTCTATCCAGGTGTTATCAGTGCAATGGAAATTTGGATGTTTTTTTCCATGTTCCATTCTCACATCCTCCAAACTCAGACTCTCATTATGATTGCATTTTTTTTTTTAGTTTGCATAGTAAACTGCCTTGTGCCATCGTGGAAAAAGAAGCGTAACGCTCCATTGCTCAAGCAGCATTTAAATGAATGAAGTAATTTTAACGACTTTCAATACTACTTTATGTTGGGTAATTGATGTGTGGCAGTATGTTGCACCTCAGACATTTGTATTTTTAGTATTAATCCTCCAAATTGTGTAATACCTGTAGCCATAGCCAGATTAAGCCACAAGATAACACACAAGTTTATACATGTATGTAGCATGACATCAACAGATCTAAGGTATCAACAAAGGCATTAACGCCTACTTTGGACAAAGGGCAGAAGCTACTGTAACTGATTATGATTAGCATTGATATTGTGTGTAGTGGTGCATGTCAACAAACAATTTGCAGTTGGAAGTGTCTGAGGTCCCTAAAGGTCTGTGGCTCCAGTTGCTAAGTTAGTAATGCAGCCTTGAATATAGCTACCGAAAAACTGCAGTAGAGTTGAAGTCTCTCTACAGTTGTTGATTAAACCTAATAAAAACTCAACTTGTAATATTGAAGCAGTTCAGTCATACATGTGCAGCATGGAAACTGGTTAATGATACAGAAAGTTCCATTCTGCCAGTTGACCAGACTGGTTCTTTGGGTTTGTTACATATGAAATCCCTGAAGGCCTAATATGTGTTTTTGAGACTGTCATCTGTACACTGCAGTAATCGGGTGGAAAGTCATTGCTCCAGATGTATCTTTCAGCATATAGAAAAACTCAGGCAGAAAAAACAAACTAGATTTTCCCTGGAGACGTTCTTTAGAATACAAAATGATGAGAAGAATTATGAAGCACTGTAATACAAAATGAAAGCATGATAAGAAACTTAGGCAATGCTTTTTTATTCACGACATTGCTCTTGGGCTGCAAGGTGGTTATCACCATTGCCTCGCAGCAAGAAGGTCGCCAGTTCGCGTCCCAGTGAGGACACCCGGGATCTTGGAGTTTGCATGTTCTCCCCGTGCAGCGTGGGCTTACTCCGGGTTCTCTGGCTTCCTTCCACACGGTCCAAAAACATGTTGAGGTTAATTGGTGATTCTAAATTGTCCATAGGTGTGAATGTGAGTGTGCTTGGTTGTCTGTCTCTAAGTGTAGCCCTGTGATAGACTGGTGACCTGTCCAGGTGAACCTGCCTTCACCTTAAGTCAGCTGGGATAGACTCCAGCCCCCCGCGACCCTCATGAGGATTAAGCGGTGTATAGATAATGGATGGACTTTGTTCTTCTTTGCACAATACAACTCAACCGGTGACAGTTCAGTCAGTCAGATTCAGATTTGTTAGCAGTCTTCAGGTCCAGCTGATGTATCAGGTTTCATGTAGCTTCATCTGGAGCATCTATACATCTATTTTCCCATATGCAGTAACTACTGTCAACAGACTTTAATACAAAACTGCCTTTAAGTTAAAGTAAAACAACCCAACATGGTAAACTTTACCAGCTAAGTGGGTTACATGCAATATTGATCTCAGGAAACCGAGAATCTTCTTCTCTTTTTTCCGCAGAGGGGAGGTGTGTTTCAGTGTGTCCCGACGGTTTCTATGGCGATGAAGACACCAACGACTGTAAGGAGTGTGACTCGGACTGCGTGACGTGCAGCGGGCCGGAGGACATAGACTGTCTGTCGTGTGAGGAGGGGAAGACGCTGGAAAACCAAGAGTGTGTGTCTGACCACGAGGCCTGTCCCATTAAGACCTTTCGCAGCGGTGAGACTAATACTTGTATTCCACTAATCCAACTGTCTGCCCATAATGAATCAGGGATTTGGGCACTTTCACAGGGGCAGAAAAGAAATCTTGAAGGGTAATTGGTCTGTGTGCCACCGTCCCTGAACCCTGTACCAACTTAAGTACTCAAAACAGAATGAATGTCGGACAGATACCGACTTTGAAATAATTGATTGTATATGCTGAACATTTTGTTCCCTCCTCGAATTAGTTGGACAGACCTTAAAACAACATATGGTAATTAGTGTGAGGCAAGACATCTTAATTATAGGAACTAAAATAACTCAGAGAAAAGCACATAGGTTAATACAAAGGTTGAAAATGAACACACTGAATAAAGTTATTCTTAGACTTCACCTTCATTTAAGCAGCAGCACAACCTTAGATTTAAGCCTCCAACCTTTACACACAATCTGTAATAGCACAACGTAGCTGACGGCAGTTGGTATTTAGTGTAATTATCGGTTGATTTAGATTGTGAAGAGTGAGTTTAAGTACTAATCTCAGTTGTTCGTTTCTAATTGCTGTTGTTGGAAGACATTTTGGGAAACACACATATCTTACCAAGAGTTTAAAAAAAAAAGATCAGTATCACTCTCACATCTGTAGGCGAAACATGAAGCTGCAGCAAGTTTAGTGCAGCATGAAGCCTGGAAGCAGGAGGGAACCGTTAGCTTCGCTCCGTCCAAAAAACAGCCTGGCAGCACCTTAGGCTCACTAATTATAAAGTTATATTTCATTTGTTTAATCTTAACATAAACCAAAATATGAAAAGGACAAGTAGGGGTTTTACGGGCGCATGTTGGAATTTTTTCTTGGCCCGGCTTTTCCCTTCTGTTTACAGTCTTTATCCAAAGCCAAGCTAAGATTAGCTGATAGTGTGCCAGTGCGCTTTATATTCAGCGTACAGACAGGAAACTGTTATCAATCCTCATCTAACTGTCAGCAAAGTGGTAAATGAGCGTATGTCCCGAAATGCTGAACTTTATGTTTGTTTACAGACAGGAAGTTCAGACAATAACAGAAAACAGAGGAGGAGCATCCAGGGTTGTTCCAAGTGTTTAGGCGATAAGGTTTGGAGAAGCTGAAATTATTTAAAGGAAATTGTAAGTTTGTGAAATTATTTCATATTGTTTTTGTTCAAAGTTGTGAGAGAAAGCTTAGTGCACCTACTCATTTCACCCATGATTCAATGTAAATGCATGTGATCCCCTGAACTTCAAGTTAACTTCAAGTCAAGGTGATGAGCTGAAATGTAGCCTAAATACCTTTAAAGACTGAAAAAAACTTTATTGCTCATGAAGGAAATTTGTGTGTCAGATATTTCTCAGAAAAAACTAAATAACATAACATGAGAATAAACACAGCACCTAGTAGAAGAGCAATCAGATATACTGTAGGTATAAATACTAAAACAAGTAAGCTTGAGGTGCTCCACAAAAATGAGGAAAAGAAAACGGTTTCTGTGATAGGAAACAACAGACATCAATAAGTCCAGTCTTTTGTGTTAATGAAACAGTTCCCTTTCCTCTGATTCAGGACCTTCATTATTCACAATATGACTAAACATTTCAGTCGCCTGGGCCTTCATAAAAATCTGCTCACTGAAATCATAAATAAACGCGGCTATTAGTTATCTGGACAGTTTGATGAGCTTGCTATTGGCTAAATTTAGTGTTTTGTTTATTAGTGCATTATTTTGTGTTATGTCACTTGATGTACTGTTCAATCTTGTGTGAATGACAAATTTTATGCCGAACTGTGGCTCTCTCTGTCTGCGTTGCAGGTATGTCTGAATGACGAACGTTAATATATAACTGACCTTTGTTTTAATGACAAGATGTCGTCAATTTATCAGATTGATGAAGCAGCAATGTTATGTATCACTGTGTCAGTACAGCGATATGTGCTGTGAAGGTCCTTCAGCTTTCCTCTGCTGTGTTGTGCTATAATAAGAAGTGGCTCTGTGGCCATCGCTGTGTTGTTCCCCTCCAGACGATGGAGCCTGTGAGGACTGCCACCCGTCCTGCGAGTCCTGCACCGGAGAGGAGAAGAACCAGTGTACACAATGCGCAAAAGGTCTGTCAGTCACTTATGTAGATGAGGTGTTTGCTTTCAGACCTGCAACAGCGGTTTGATATTTTCATGGTTACACCACATGAGCTCTTTTACAGCGATGTTTACTGTTTGTTGTTTCTCCTCCAGGGCGTTTTCTGACCGCACAGCAAACATGTGTATCCAAGTGTCCGGCGGGCTTCTTTGCCAGACGGCTGAGCGGTTTGTGTGAAGCGTGCCCTCCAGGCTGTTTGCAGTGTGTGGACGATCAGCGCTGCAGCCGCTGTCAGAACACTCGCAGGGCTCAACTTTTCCTGCAGGACGGACAGTGTGTTCAAGAGTGTGTCAGGTCAGAGGTCAATCCTATCGCCGTTTGTATTTTGGCGAAAATTGAAATTTGTTTGGATGGTTTACATAAATTATCATCACTAAGCTCTATAAGCTTTTTAACTTTTGCCCATGTGGGTTTTATTATGATCACATTTTACTATCATCTACCAAGCAGCGTTTTTTATCATTACTTAAGTTCCACACAATTGTCTGATTAAATTATCAGTTGTCCTCTGTATAGTGGAGCAGAGAGCAGAGCACAATGTCAGACCGCTTGTTTACCCCAACGGCATTCATTGCAGCCTATTAAATTATTCACATGCAAAAATACTAAATCTGCAGCCTGACATGTCTTACAAGGCCAACTAATCAATTAATTAAGACACTTAATACACCACAAGTTATTTCAATGTTGTTATATTACATGTACATTTGTGGTCTCAGTGGAATTTGTGTACATTATGCAGTCTGGATTAAGTGATGCAATTTCAGCAGAGTGAAGGCAAGACAAAGTGTACATGCATAAGTACGATGTACGGCTGTGTTTGTTTGTGTGTCTGCTTCAACAGGGGTTATCCTGCAGGCCAGGTGTGTCGTAGCTGTGCGCCCGGCTGTGCGTCCTGTGGGAGGAACGCCACCCACTGCCTCAGCTGTGACGAACCTCTCCTCCTACACAAGCACCAGTGCGTGGACGAGTGTCCTCCAGCGCACACTGTCCGGGACGGGGAGTGCCATCGCTGCCCCCCGGCCTGTGAGGAGTGCAGCCCACTTGGACAGTGCACCGGTACCCAAACACAATGCAAACGAGCACAAACCCGATTGTTAGAGCGCATTCAATTGTTGTGCTTTTAGTATTTCATTGTCCTCCTTTGGCAGCATTGTTATTACCAGTAGGTTTGGAGCTTTTTGTTTTTAGCACAGCTTTAAATATGGCAATGTCAGTCAGCTGGTTTGACCCAAACTGAAATACAACAGCAAGCATTACCCCCTACAGTGTATACAAATAACTTTTCATTTGTCCCGAGCGCCTCTTTTCCCTCTAGTGTCAACATCATTTTGGCATTTTGGGTTATTAATTGAAATGTTTTGATAATTGTGTGAATTCCCACAAAATGTGCTACAGGAATTCCCATTTGCCGCTGGAGGATTTGTAATATAACAGCTTGTGATCCTTGTAAGGTGCTTCTGAACAACATTTTTATAACCATGTATCAAAGACAGTGAGACAGGCTTATAGTGAAGAACCAACAGTAATTTAACACCAGCTGTCCTCAGCTTTACCAAGCTTTAGAGAGAGTTTCAGCTTGTTGTTAAGTCACTGTCACCACTTTGCAGGGTTTGTTAGTGAAAAAGCTCAATAACTGTGCAAACACAGTTACCGACTAGCTTACAGAACGGAGACTTTAGCTTCCAAAGAGCCAGATATTTCACCCAGGTGCTGGGGGAGACCAAAAGCGGAGTTTAAAAAAAAAAGAAAGGAGTGTTGAGCTTCTATTCACCTGAGGCCTGTAATACAGGGTTTTGGGGTGCGCAAGATAATTTTTCAAGACTCCAGCCATGTAAAAGTGCCAATCAGTTGTCTTGGAAAACGTTATAAGCATATTTTTTTCAAATTCCCTGATGCTTGCTGCACGTATAGTCACAGCGTACAAGTGCGACTTTTTAGAGACTTTCTAGACCCTTCGGTTTTCCCTGATAAGCATAAATGTGAGATAAAGGATATTGTCATTAATTACATTTTATATATATGAATTATATTAATATTCAAAGGAGAGGGAACTCTAGGTAGGTAACAATAAATCAGAGACTGATTAGAGCCCTGAAGTCTTTTACTTCTTGACCTTTGAAGATTTGCAGTAAGTCTACTCACCGGTTTGAATTATGTTTTTTTTATTTCTTATTAACTTGCTCCCTGGACCTTTCAACGCTGCCAGGGTTGCAGCTAAAAGAACACGCCAGCAGGATACATTCAAACAACAAGTTAATTCAAAGGAACACACAATTGTAATTATGGTCGTATCTATTCATGCCATGATGATGGGGCAGAGATATTGATAAGCCTATTAACTTCCACATTCAAACTGTTGGCTTTTTTTTTTTTGTTGCCATTTTTCCTTCCTGGCCTTGGCTGCAGCAGCTGTGTTGCTTTTAGCCTGTGTTATATTTTTAGTTTCCTCATATTGGTTAAGAATTTTAATTTGTTGTGAGAAATATGCAGCTTTACACCTGTCTGTGTTTGCAATTGGCCATCTGGTGCCATCACAGATTTCCTCGATATGTTAAACTCTTGTGGGTCAGAACTGTGACTCCAAGTAACTATATTATTGATGATGCTTTTCTTTGTCTATTAAATGCTTCTGCTACTGTTAGCATGTTCACCATGCCAACCCCACAGGTGATGACATGTCGATGTTGCGTTCCCGACTTGTTTCCACTGCTCACATGTGGCTGAAAGAAATCACTGTTTTAATTTTTCCTGCAGTACCAAGAGCAGGGAAAAAAATTATATAAGATTATTCAAAGATTGAGGCAGCCTCAGGGACTGAAAGTGAGGTCAACAAGGAATTGCCTTAAATCTGCAATCTTTCTAGCAGCCAGCAGGGGGCGACTCATCTGGCTGCAAAGTGAAGTGTGGTTGTGTCAAAGTTTAGGAGAAAATAACCTGACTTCTCACTTGATCTCTTACCTCAGTAAACATTTTTCTCATGAGTAAATGGTCGTAATTGCTAGTTTCAAGACTTTTAGAATACAGAATGGTGTTCATTTTGTAAATTATGGTCTCATTTAATAGAAAACAGGTGATAAAGCAGGGTATGCTTTACGCCGTGGCTAAAATATGATTGACAAGTTACTACCATATCGGTGTTTGTGGTGTCCTTGAGTTCTCAGGCAGATCCACACTTGCTTTTTGCTTTGATTTCAAACGGTAGTCAACAAACCAGTGGTCATAGTGGCTACATTAGTCTTTTATATACAATCTATGGTAGCTGCAAAACTAATGACATTCCCGTTAGCCTCAACCTGAACTTGGGTTTTACTATTTAGCAAATGTTTGCATGCTGACACTAAAATGTTCCAAATATCTGTATTTTAGCAACATCATTGTTAGCATATTAGCATGCTGATGCTACCATTTGTCTTAAGCTACACTATGCCTGCTTCTTCACATAGCATTTAGCATGGTTGCAGACTGGATTATCTGGCCTGGACTGGACTGGATTGGCCTTTTTCTTCAACATATCTGTCAAGTCAATTGTGTGGAGATGACAGAGTCGAAATTCTTTTTGTCAGCTACAGTTTTACACTTTGGCTGCAGTATTAGGATACAGGAACAGTGAGTGTGCTTGACATAATGCATAGCTTTCAACTCACCTGTCTCATTTTTCATTCATGCCTTGTCATTTTCTAACCAAGTGAAATCCATTCCTAACAGAGAGGACTTTTCTTGCGCTCACATTCCTTTTAAAGACTTTCAGGTACTTAGCATAGTTTCACCGAGTTGTAATAAATTGTTCCTCCATTTAGTTCAAAAGCTGCTCTTTGTGCAGGCTGTGAGGAGTATCACTTTCTCCTGGAGGGCCTGTGCGTGCTAGACTGTCCCGAGGGGTTCTTCGAGGACAAAGCGCTGGGGGAGTGTTTGCGTTGCCACCCCGACTGTGCTTTGTGTGACGGGCCGAACAGCAATGACTGTGATGCCTGTATGGACCGCGACGCCACCCTGCACAATGGGGCATGTCTGGAAGCCTGCGCCTCCCACGCATACAGGGACCCTATGACAGCAGACTGTAAAGGTACAACACTCATCACACAAGCAGGGAACATGCAGCACAGCTTTATCTGCTTTTTTTTCCACATTAATTTGAAATGATGGGCTGCAGGGGAGCATCACACAAGCAGGAAAACGCACATGTCTAATCAAGTTAATGAAAATGAACTTCTTTTTTATTACACACTAAGAACTCCCGCTCTTCCGAGTATGACAAAGTCAGTTCCATCGCTCCTGAAACTGATGCAATGTTTTCTGTCCTGTAGTGTGCCCTTCATGCATTTTCTCAATTATATTCTCTACTATGCCTGAGTGTGTTTCTTGACTTCGGCTCAGACTAAAATAGCAACGCTTTTCAGACGGTTAACAGGCAGCTGTCAAACCTTGAAAACAGCACAGCGATGCCAAAGACAGTTCCCTAGAGAAAGACACACCGCTCCGGTTTTGTTATTCAAAAACAAAGAGAATGGTGTGTTTCTCACAGTCAAATGTTGTAGGCGATGCCCGTTTTTGTTGCTGCTTAAAGTAGCTGCCAGCAGAAAGACATTAAAAGCCGAGTACGCTGCTGTGCTGCAAAACGGACAGCGTGATGATTTAGCTGTGGTAGATGTTGACACAGATGATACCTTGAGAACCCAATAGGTAGAAGCTACCAGGTAAGATGTGGTGGTGCAGTAAAAACATGGATGATTGTTACTGAGTAGCAATGATGAGAAGATGTCGAACTAAGAACTAATAATTCAAACCAAATGGGGAACCTTCAACATCTAGACGATGAGGCAGCTTCCTTCAGTAACCTTTCACCTGATCACTTTGTCAAAACATACCATATGTAGCCTTTGACCTGGGGAACCCCGTCACAAACCTTCAAAACTTGTGGGGTTGGGCCGCCGCTATAGCCCACCTGGTTGAGTTGGCGCCCCATGTACAGGGGCTATTGTCTCCGATGCAGCGGCCATGGGTTCAAATCCTGCTCATGGTCCTTTGCTGCAACCATTTCCTCCATTCTTCTACCCCACTTCCCTGTCTCTCTTTCAACTGTCCTATCCAATAAAGGCAAAAAGGCCAAAAAAATAATTTGTGGGATAGAATATCAGATACCACATGATTTTAATACCTGATGTGGTTATAGCTTATTTTCAGACATTGCTATATTAGATATCAGGTCTCGATGATAAAGTGTTGTAGGTGTGATTACATCCTTTGATTCAGTTAGTTTTTACTTGTATTTTCAGACTGTGATGCCTCGTGCCTCACGTGCTTCGGGCCTCACGCCGGCTCCTGCACCAGCTGCCAAGAGGGTCAGAAGCTGAACAACCTCAACCACTGTGTGCCGTCAGACAGCAAATGCTCGATCCACCAGTACACAGACCAGGACGGCGAATGCCATCCGTGTCACAAATACTGCCACAGGTGTTCAGGTCCTGGCAAAACCCACTGCCTGAGCTGCAGCCAGAGACATCTCCTGCTCAGTGAGTCAAGTTTGGTTTGCAGGGCTTGTGAATCCTCCGAAGGCTGCGTGTCCTGGAAAGCTCTCCGGGCATCTGCGACGTGTTTGCTTAGCCGCATGATCATGTGTGTTTGTTGGTACAGATGGTACCTGCGTGGATGAATGCCCAACAGGCTACTATGAGGACGACTCGGGGCAGAAATGTGAACCCTGCCACGCCGCCTGTCAGTCCTGTGTCGGAAAGCACAGCCACGAGTGCCTCACCTGCAAAACCCACCTATTTCGGGAGGGCAAGGAGTGCGTGGAGACCTGCCAGCACAGGTAGTTTAACCCGCTCGCCATCCAACTGTGCCGCTCATCCATCACTCTAAATGTGGTCACGCAGTGCTGTCATTAATAACAGATTATTCCAGTCACGTAATGTCACTGTGGACACTAAACCATAGCTCTTCTTCAGTTAGCTGGACAGGGGTGCAGTTTGGAGATACAAGCTAATTTAGCCTGAGATTTAAATAGCCCTTCATGCGGCCTGTAAAATACTAATTAGACTTGATTTTTTGGGGGGGCGGCACAGTAATTGAGAGAGTTAAATTAATGTGCCGTTAAATTGATGCGCAGTTAAATCCTGAAGAGAAAAGATAAACAGAGCTGCGTGCAAACAATGCAGCATTGCTCGGTAACATATGGAAATGTTAAGACTGTATTCCCTCAGTTATGTCTAAGTAGTTATGGCTGTGTGTGTGTGAAGGGTATTTCCTTTGAGGATGAACAAAGCTCTAATCTCATTTCATTTAATTGAATCTAATCTATCATAACTTTTGACCATCTGTCCACTAAGTCACTATGGAAACACTGCCTCAAGGCTGTGTGAGAAGTGTGACCCGAGTTGCGGTGAGTGTAACGGGGGCGGGGACGACGGCTGCCTGAACTGCGCACCGGGCCTCGTCTACTTGCGGAAAGAGGGCCGTTGCCTCCCCTCGTGCCCTCAGGGATACCATCACGACGCCGCGCACAGGACCTGCGAGCCCTGCTACGCCACCTGCAGAACGTGCACAGGTACAAGTGTCCACTCAGCACCGCTTTAATGTATTGCAGGTACGCACTCACGGATCTCATGTAGGTTATGAGATACTGATGATGCTGTTTTCTCCGCCGACTGCAGGTGTGGAAAGCTAGAAATGGTCCTAGAAATGTTTCACACAGCACAGGCTCAGGACTATTCCTCTTACAAAGGGACACTAGTTTAAAATATCTCACCTAAAACTAAAGAAGTTTGCTTACTGTCAACAGATTCCATGAATAAAACCCAAACAATGATGGTTTCTCAGCATTTCCCAGCATGTCTGTGGCTTTCATTCTGAAACCCACTGCTTCCTACTGTGGACATAAATCTTCCCAAACGAGTCATAAATATATAGTAGGGTACGCAGATAGCAATAAATAGTGTATTTGTTGGAGGCAATTGTCAGTTGTAGATTTATTGTGCTGGTTAATGTTTGATTGACTCTAAATAAACTGCAGTGTTAGACTGTAATGAAACAACACTCTGGCTTGCTGATGTATTTTTAAAGAGCTCATATTATGCACATTTACAAGCTCATAATTTTGTTTTTGGGCTCTACTGCAATATGTTTAATGTTTAAAACAACATATTTTTCTCAAACAAGTGCATTGCTGCTGCATCTTTTCCCACCCTCTGTCTGATAATGCTGTTTTAGTCCTGTTTCCTGAACCTGAAAATCCACCGGCAGATTTCAAAGGCATAGGCTTTTTTTTAAACAAAAAAATTAATAATAAATTGCTATAATTACACCATTTATCAGAGCCAAAACCTGGAACACAAAATTCATCAGATTTTCAACTTTCTGGCAGTCGTTAAACTACTGATCTATGACGTGCTGTTCCGTTGGGAAACTTTACCAAATTAAAGCCTAAAACCGAGATATTCCATCAAAATCACTTTTTTTTTCTACGTATCATTTTAAAAAAAAATTGCCAAAAATACACATTGTAATGTAACCAGATTGTGTAAAAAGCTAAAATAAATAAATGCATTGCTGTTGACATAATCTTTTGGCCAGCATATCTGCAATCATATGATACAAAATCTTTATTTTTTCAGTTGTACTGTGGCAAACGCAGACTGGAGATGTGTGTGGTACAATATGTATAGTTTGTAAAGCCACATTTTTTTCTAGTGTTTTTGTGGACACTTGTGCAAAAATGTTGTAGATGTTAATTCCTGTTGGGTTTTTTTGTTTTTTGTTTTTTTCATTTTTAAAAAAAAATTTAATCAAAGAAATTAAACCTTTTTTATGGTATAATTTATTTGACCTTCATTTAACCAGATAAAAGACCCATTGAGATGGAAACCTCTTTCACAGGGGTGACCTGGCCAAGAAAGGCAGCAGCACACATCCACAAATAAACACAATAAAACAATCACAAAATAAACATTAAATTAAAGCCGCAAGCGGCGATGGACGGGTCCTCGCCCTACGCTTGTCGGCCTTTGCGCATGGCGGGGTGTGGGGCAAACCTGCTCCGGGCAGGACTGTGATCCGGCATGTGGAGTTTGGGGCAGATCGGAGCAAGTGTGGCCTAGTTACGAGCCACTTCCTGTTTAGTGGCGAGCTGCGGAGGCGTGCCGCCATTTCCAAACCGGGCCTCAGCGGAGCATTTGAAGAAGTTTGAGTCACCATGTCATGTAGTTTGTGCTCACCAAATGTTAGGTGTGTACGACGGACCCCCTCGGAGGAGTTCGATTTTGAAAATGGCCAAAAATTGCCATTTTTGAGCAAAAATGGCCCGGCATGGTCGCGGTTTATCCAACATGGCGGATTTCCTGTTGGGTTTACAGAAACATGCCAATGAACTTTTTTGTGCATCACAAGTTGCTACACATGTGTGGTGAATGTCGTAGTTGTAGGTGAAATGTAGCCACAATGGGACTCTGTTGAAATATTGTATGGGGCACAGTTGAGCCGTGTTGCATTTTAGAGCTTGGAGCGGAGAGATATTTTTATTTGTGCCGACCAGCTCTATATGCCTCACAAATTGCGTAGCTGTAGGTCAAACGTGCTTCCGATAGGACTTCATTGAAATTTTCAAGGTGGCGCTGTGGAGCCATTTTGGCAGTGACATGTCCAAGTCCATTAAAATATAAAATTTTTCGCCGGTCCTGATGTGCGTGGCGATTTTGGTGAGTTTTAGAGCATGTTTGGACCCTCAAAATCGCATTTCAAAAGTCGATAAAATAACCATAAATAAAAATAAATAATAATAATAACAAAAATAATAATTACAACGGTTAAAATAGGGTCCTTGCGCTGGTGTGCTCGGACCCTAAAAAGTCATACTATAGCATATCGTTTTTGTCAAAAAATCTCACGTTCCAGAATGTCCTCAAAACCTGTCAGGATGTAGTATATAGTGGGAAAAGTGTCCTGAATGTGTTTAAAGACAGCTTAGGAAGGTACTTC
>NW_007578016.1:118270-158369 GCF_000690725.1 Stegastes partitus | reverse complement strand
ACACTTTATGTATTTGGGCCTAAAAAAAAAAGTCATACTATAGCATGTCGTTTTTGTCAAAAAAGGTCACGTTTCAAAATGTCCTGAAAACCTGTCAGGATGTAGTATATAGTGGGAAAAGTGTCTTGAATGTGTTTAAAGACAGCTTAGGAAGGTCCTTCCTGAAAAAAAGCACATTATGTATTTGGGCCTCAATAAAGAAAAAGTCATACTATAGCATGTCGTTTTTGTCAAAAAATGTCACGTTTCAGAACGTCCTGAAAACCTGTCAGGATGTAGTATCTAGTGGGGAAAGTGTCCTGAATGTGTTTAAAGACAGCTTAGGAAGGTACTTCCTGAAAAAAAGCACATTATGTATTTGGGCCTGATATAAAAAAAAGTTATACTATAGCATGTCCATCCATCCATTATCTATACACCGCTTAATCCTAGTTAGGGTCGCAGCGGGGCTGGAGCCTATCCCAGCCGACTTAGGGCAAAGGCAGGGGACACTCTGGACATGTCGCCAGTCTGTCGCAGGGCCACACTGAGAGACAGACAACCAAGCACACCCACATTCACAACTATGGACAATTTAGAATCACCAATTAACCTCAACATGTTTTTGGACTGTGTGGGAAGAAGCCAGAGAACCCGGAGAGAACCCACGCTGCATGGGGAGAACATGCAAACTCCACGCAGAAAGATTCCGGTGCCCCGACCGGGACGCGAAACGGCAACCTTCTTGCTGCGAGGCGACGGTGCTACCAACTGCACCACCTTGCAGCCCTTGCAATGGAGTGCTCGGACCCTAATAAGGAAATGTATTCCAACCACAAACAAACGATTCGAAGTGTTATGGTATAATACATGGATATTAGCTGCTAATACTTTCCTATTGAAGGGATTATGAGAAAGTTCAGACCTCCCCCTCAACCTGATTGATTCCATCCATAACAAGAAACTTTATTAAGGGTCTATGTGAAAGCCCTAATGATGGAAAATAAGGGATTTAATAAGCAATCCTGTGACAGGATGGAAAGGATTGGACATCATCGTGATCAAATTCTTGATTCTTCATGAGTTTACAAAATGTGACTTTGTATAAAATTCTTTGCATATGTTGTTTGTGAAAACAGTCTGGAATAAATACACAGTCTTTTCTTGTTGTGAAAACGCCGCAGCGTGCTATGATGTGCACTCAAGATGAACACAACAGAGCTCATACTTGAAAAAAGTTGGTGTTTTAGCTGCTTTTGTATACTCAGGTAAACACAGGCCTCTTATCTGCAGCACTCCACATAACCCGGGATAATTTGACAGTGAATGGTAGCAGTGAGGATGGCTGCACAGTACAGTGCAAAGGAAAATGGCCCTCAGCCCCAGATCTGTGCACAAGCATGTTTACAGTTCCCAGTGCACTGTTGTGTTTTGATAACCTTTCCTCACAGAACAGCCCCCGGAAAGGCTCCCTGGTTGGTTTACATAAATGCATGTACGCACACAACAAGCACACAAACGCAGGCAGACAGAGCGGTGAGCGGAGGAAGCGGCGTCTGAGACAACCATCAGAGGGACAGAGAGTGACCAGAGGAGAACTGAGGGCTGTAATCAGCGCGGCCGGCCGCAGACGGGACGCCAGAGGAAGCCTCGTCATGGGAGCGAGCCGCGAGGTGCTTATCTGATCTCAGTTCAAACCAGCCTGATACCGTGACCTCTCCTCCTCCCCGCCGCTGCTTCCCACTGTCGGGCCTATTTACAGCTTTGTCTGTTTGTCTTGTGCGCAGACTGACAGTTCACCTGAATGAGCTCGAAGCTTTTGAAGTGAAGAGAAAACATCCTAAAGGGAGCGTTCAGTTCATTTTCAGACAAATGTTATTGCTATTTACAGACATTTTGTAATGTAAAGGAAATTACAAGATGTAGATTTCCAAGTATGCAGACTTGGCTTAGTTTTAGCTACAAAGCCGACTGATGAAAAATCAACACAGTCAGCTGTCGGTTCATTGCATTCACTTCTCTGAGTAACAGGTTGGGGGAACGTCTTCAAATCTGGCACTGTTCAGTTGGACTGATTAGAATTTTGTGGTCAGAGGTCAAATGTCAAAGTCAATGGGACGTCATAATACACACATTTTTGTCCATAACATAAGGATTCCTGTGGTAATCATCACAAAATTTCCCATAAATGTCTCATAGAATAAAAAAAATGACGTGGAGACACTTTATATCCAAAAAGTCAAAGGTCAGCATCACAGTCACATCCCTAAAAAACACTTTTCTAAGTCCATTGCACAACTCAGGAACAAAAGAACACATTTGTTAGTCTCCCACCTTTAAACTGTGGTGACATCAGATCTCCTACCAGAGTTAAAAATGTACATGAAGTATCCACATCTTAGAAATTGCAGCTTCTTTGCAGCAACATCCAAAACTAAATCATCGTCTGCTATCGTCACTATGACTTTGTGTTCAATCAGCTGGACTGGCCAAACCTGTGAACACATACAAGGACTTTGATTCTGTTCATTGCTCTTCTCAATGAATTAACACACTTGGCTACGGCTAATACATCAGTCTAGGCCGTAGGTTGTACATCAAAAATGTTCATATCCTCTGGGCTTGAAAAGTGAAACCAGAATTGACTTAAATCTGCATTTTTTCCTATTGACCACCAGGGGGCGACTTCAATTGTATAGCAGTCAATGAGAAAATGACCCTGATTCTCATTCAGTTTGTTACCTCAGTAAACATTTTCCTAATGAGTTTATGGACTCACTTAATGTTTTCAAGTCTCTGTCAATACAGAGTGTGTTAATTTTGTAGATTATGGTCCCATTTAGAGTAAAATAGATGATAAAGCAGGGCATGTTTTAGATCTTCTGAGCGTCTATGGGTGTGGCCAGTGTCCTCAAGTTCTCAGTCAGATCCATCCGCTGCTCATCATGTCTAAAATGGACGACCAAATGCCGAACTAGAGGCTTCAAAAAAGCAGTTCACGGATAAAAGTGTCTGGACAAACATGTATGCAACATGACTAGTTGGAGGAGGCATACCACCTCGAGGACGTAATTCTAGTTTACATCCAGCAGGACTATAGATAGCTAGGATGCTAAAAATACTGAGGTCAGTTCAGCAGTTGTAACGTCTTACAGTTTAGTTCTTACAGAGTAGTAAATGAGCAAAGTAGGCAACTTTCCTATAGTCCCAGAACAAGGATCAGATTCACTGTACAGTTTTGGCAAAACAGCTATTTTTTTTTTGTTTAGTTCTCTGAAAAGCTTGTGTCACTTTTTGTTGAATAGCAATAACATCTACTAAAGTGAATCTCAGGTGAGTAAAGTAACCAAGTTGGCCGTGCACAGGCTTGGTGTGGCTCAATTTAATACAATATGTAGTGTAGAAATCATTATCATACTGATGTAGCTGCCGAGGGTTAGATTTGTAATATTCAGAGTTTTTTTTTTTAAAACTCTGTTTATTTTTAATTATGAATTTTTAAGGTTGCTTTGCAATTAGCACTAGTTAGTAACCTTAATTTTGTTGTATTTTGTGCAATGCAGTGACAGTAAAGGCTTCTATTCTACATTACTGAAAAAAATTGTGGTTCAATGTCAAAATGTGTTTCCTACCTTTATTGTCTGCTGTGTTTGTGTGAAATAGAGTGTTTAAAGGCCCAGAGCCAGCTCATAAAGCCCTGCGGCCCTGTACTCGCTGCTCTGCATGGTTGGATTCACCCTCAAGGGATTATTATTTATAAGAAAGATGCTCTACATCTTTTCATGAAGCCACATAGCGATCATGAGCCTAAAACTGAGCCCAGGTTTGACCTTCAAGTTGATTCATTATCAGACATAAACAAGAGCTGGGCTTTAATGCCTCAGAAGTATACAGGACCTATAGGTGACTCCTGCACCAGCGAGGCCACACACAGAGGCCTGCCGGACCTCAGGCTGTTTTCCCGGCCTCCGTCGCCTCACGGGAGACCTCCAATTGCCCCGTTAAGAGCCCTTCAAAATACACATCCCCCTGTTTTATAGACACGGAAACAATTTATGGCCATTATAGAGCATTATAGATAGAATCTACAAAACTTCCCGTTGTTGGCTAAACGTCTGCCAGAGTGGACACACACACACACACACACACACACACACACACACACACACACACACACCCCAAAGAGTTAACAGAGAGAGAAAAAGAAAACAAAGATGCAAAGGATTTTGTTTGTTGATTTGGGGTTAGCTGTTAGAGAGATTAGGCTATAAAAAGAAGCAAAATAAAACATGAAGGCGGCCTGCGAGTCCAGCGGACCACCCAGAATCCTGCTGGAGGTGGGGGAGAGGAGCTCGAGTCCAGCGCAAGACGAGCTGCTGTTGATGTGGCTGGACTGGACAGTCTACATGTCTGTTACCATTCAACGGTTTTATATCAAATCAGACACAATCGAGCAATCTTGCACTGCATAGAGATGAGTTTCACATTTAGTCTCAGCTACTAACTGGTCATGTCGAGTGAAAACCTGATTTTGTAACACTCATTTCTAATCTGAAGTATTTCTCCGTAACATTAAATATTAGAGTGATCTTTTTCCAAACCTTCATCAACAGAGACACATTAGCTTAAAACCAAAGTATTCTGGCAGAGTTGTGTCTTCATGCAGGATCTCATCACCCAGAGTAAGATGAGCTCTAATATAAATATACTAAAACCATGAGGGGGAAGCTTCGGGTTCGTACTGATTCAGCGGGGAGGCAGTCGGAGGTCGAAGGTCGGCTTCACCGTGGGTTTGTTGCTTCCTTACAGTCCGTTGATAACTTTTGACCGTCACTCTGAGTTTCACTGCGGACTACGTTTGGCAAAACATTTCAGAAACCCAACTCCGCCTTAAGCAGCTGCTGAATAAGCACACCACAGAGATGCTATCAAAGGTCATTATGGGGAATCCAGTCCAGTGTTTTTGGTGTTTGACCCACAGTCAGGATGCCTTCACCACCTCAGACTGAATCACACCATTTCTCTTAAATATTTAGTCTTGTACAAGCTACTCAGCTGTATTAACCCTCTGAGCAACTTGTGGGCATTTTTGTTTTTGCTGATTTTTACTCACTGTGGGAACTTTTTTTACTGCAGAGTGGAAACAGCACAACCATGGCTAGAAGTAGAGAGAGGTCAGAAGTGACAAAACCATAAATCATGACAAATTCTGCGACGATTTGTGCTAAATAAATTTTGGGAAAAACTCTACAAACTTTATGTTTTTAATGCTGCATGACATCTAGAAAGATGTTTCACCATGCTGATTGTATCTTCCAACAACTGACATCTTGCTCCTCTGTCCTCCTGTTTTCAAACCATGTTGTACTTATTAATCTTATCCAGCATGTTTTATTTTTCTTAGTCTTGCTTATTGTTTCCTTTCAGTTAGTTGTAGTTTTTTTTTCAGGATTGTTTGTGTGCAAAAGCTTTATTTCTGCTCAATTTTTCAATTGTACACGCAGCTAGGATAAAGGGATTTTGAGGAATTTTTACAATTTTACATTTATCTTTGGGTGACAATACCATACGTGACTAGTTCATAGGTTGCCTGACATTAAAAATAACAGTTTCTGGCTCTGACAAATGGTGTAATTTTGGCGATTATTGAAGAAAACATGCGTTTCTAATTAAATGATGAGTTTCAGGGTTAAGAGAGATTAAGAAGACTGGGCCTAGTGAAGTATTTAAGCTATCCCTTTAGTTCCAGACTATATTGAAATCAGACCAGTGTTGATTAACATTCATCAGTCAATATAAGACCACAATACACAATGTAGCATAGTATCACACTGTGAGATGACCTGGTAAATGTTTATTATTAAAAGACTCATCAAGAGCTATTTCTACCCAAGCTCCCATTTTTATAAGATTAGAAATGAGCTCTACCAATTCCACACATCAAAGTGTGTTACAGTGTTTTGTATAAAGTTGTTTGTGGCTCCAGAAGGAGCTACATAAAATCAGTTGTCAGTGCCAGCTGGGTCTGAAGACTACAAGAAAAACAAATCTGTGGTGTGGAGTTTGACAGAAAGTGAGCCTCGCAGGAATCTGTGGCTGAAGGCTACGTTCGCTGCTTCTATCACGATACACCTCAATCTCCACACAAACTCCGAGCAGACGGGTTGCACTGTGGGTAATGTAGGCCGATGGTTTTTGGCAAGAGAGGAGAATGTGTTGGATGGAAGCGACTCTTATTATGCTGAGTGGATTTTTTTTTTGCTGTTTATTAAGCGGCCCATTGTAAGTGATAGCTTTCATTCACTGCTCTATAAAGGTCAACAGCTCAGGGTTGTTGTGTGCTGCTGGAAATACTGCTCGGCCTGCTTTGCCCAGCAGCTGTATTATGTAGCCTAAAGCAACTTTGAGGGGGAGCAGGACTGGCACGTTATGAAGGGGATTTTCATGTTTGATTGGTTTTGAGTGCTTTCCCTGCCGTGATCTCAACCTTTATTGTCAATGAGGCATCTCTGAGTTAAAATAAAGGTTGATTGATGGTTAAAAATGAGGCTTGATTGCCGTTTTTTTAACTTCAAAATGAGGCATTTTTTTGCTAAAAGCATGTAAATAAAAATCACCTGATGGGAGAAAACATGTCGATTTAAAACATATTAACTTTCAAGTGGTTGTTAAAGAAACACGGGTGGTGCAGGAGAGTTGAGACGAGTCCTCAGACCTGCAGCTTGTTCCTGGAGAGCAGCTGGGCCGAGGAGGGGAGAGGGGGGCTGGATGGAGGCAGCCGTCATCAGCAGAGCTCTCAGTGAGTGTCAGCTGCCTGAGCAGAGCATGGTGGCAGAGCAGAGCAGCAGGACAGGGTGCAGCTGCTGGGCTTTGGCCAGGACGCTCCGAGGAGCCCAAACACTTTAGATGCCGCATCTGACTCCTCAAAGTGTCGAGATGTTTGACAACTCCAACTACCCCTTCAACTGCTTCAACTACGATGGGGACGGATACCCTTCATCCAGCACTGACGAAGAGAAGAAGATGTGTAGACCCGCGTACAGGTAAAGCTTTTACCTCATAAAGCTTTTCTTTAAAAAAAAAATCTGGATAACAACATTGTGTTTTTTTTACTGTATTTCATCAATTGCAATTCTATGAGGGAACCGAGTTCATTTTTAATAGTTTTTGTCCTCTTATTAAAGTGTAAACTTGCTGTAAAAAAGCTCCAAAAACACATCGCATAACATTTTCTTGCTTTAACCAGCAGCTATTTCTACTATTTAATAGATTTGACACAGAAAAAACAAACTTATCCATCAAATCATAAGATAAGTCGCATCAGTGCACGCTACATAGTGAGGTCAACGCCTCACAATATTACAGTGATTTAAGGCATCTTTTAAAACTAAAGACAAATTCAAAATAATATTTCTGAGCTGTGTCTTTGCTAACTTAATTTTCTTCTGTACTTGGCATTGTTTTATCAGCTTGAGACTCCAGCTGTAAAAAAAAAAAAACAGTTCCATTCAATGAACTTCAATGTGCTGCAAAACAGCACTGAGCTTCCAAGATAAATGTCTGTGTTTTGGGGGTTTTATAACAGTGTTGTTGTTGTTGTTGAACATGGTTCCAGAGTTTTAAGTGAGAACTAGACTTCTAAATTACACCACACATGAAACACTGCATTCCTTTGTTTGTAATGAGTGTTTTACGGCTATTTTTGGGATTTTGTCATCATCATAAATTATGAAACCAAGTGTGTAGCAAAGAGAAAGGTTACTTTTGTATATTTGGAGATAAAATCAAATACCAATTTTGGGAAAAAAACATTTAGTTGAAATGACCATGAACATGTAAAACGGTGGGATTGTTCCGGATCGCTCATGAAAAGCTTCTTTATCACGATGATGTCTTTTATTCACCTTGCGTGTCTCTGTGTGTCAGCTACATCGCGCTGATAGCCATGGCCATCCAGCAGAGCCCTGAGCAGCGGGTCACTCTGTCGGGCATCTACGAGTTCATCATGAAGCGGTTTCCTTACTACCGGTCCAACCAGAGAGCCTGGCAGAACTCCATCAGACACAACCTGTCTCTCAACAGCTGCTTTATCAAGGTAAAGACAGCACAGTGTGCAGGGAGAACTAGGAATATGAGAATGGTAACTGGATTTGTACTTTTTTTTTCAGTCTTTCACTTTTTGTTTTTTTTGTATGTGATTATATTTTCATAATTTTCGAAGGACTAAAGCTGTAGAAGCAGTAGTGGAAGTAGTTATGTTTCCTGTTCTCATAGTTTTAGTGTTTTTATTCCTCTAATTACTGGTTGTAGAAATATTTTTGTTCTAATATTATTAAATATATATAATTAAGTACTTTTCCTCCCCCAGGTTCCTCGGACTGAGGGCAACGAGAAGGGAAAGGGAAACTACTGGACTTTTGCCACTGGCTGTGAATCCATGCTCGACCTGTTTGAAAACGGCAACTTTCGGCGTCGCCGCCGTCGGAGGAACGTGAAAATTGGCCTCCGTGACTCAGGAGAAACCCCTTTCCACCCTCTGGAGAGCCACAGCAATCAGCACGGACCCTCGGCTCGGCGCCCCGAACCCAGCTCCACCCTCTGCCCTTTGAACCCTGAGAGGCCGAGGCCCCAACAAAACCACCTGGTGCCCAACCCCAGCCAGCAGAGCAAACCAGAGTCAGAGATCAAGTTTAGCATTGACTACATCCTTTCCACTCCAGATCCACCCCTGCCAGGGTTCAGGTCCTCACACGGCCCCGTACATATAGGGCCCACGGGGCCACCTATTCACGTTCTGGAGCCCCAACAACTGAACCTGCACTTCTGGACTCTTTAAGAGGAAAGACTGAACTCACTCCTTCATCATTGTCTGTGTCCAAAACTGGGAACTATGAGGACATCCAAAGACAGGAATTCCACAGGAGGAATTTTACTTGAAAATGTAAATGAGGAAACAAAATAAAGAGGTACAGTATTGTGTGGTGGACTCTAGATGGAGAAAATCATTTAAAGACAACATCTCACTGACTGAGAATTCATCCTAAAGATTAACTGTGAACAGAAGTAATTCAGTAAAGCGTCCATATTGTCTCTATGCTGTTTGTGCGGTGTCTAGTGCTGACATAGACTAGTTTGACAGTATTCTCTAAATGTATATACACAGGAACTGTGAGCACTTAACTATGATGTGTTTAAAAATGATTTAAAATCCGTTGAAGCAAAACACACATTTGTTTGGGTTTTTTCATAAAAGAAAAAAAAAATTCCCTTGATGCCTGTAATTCTTTAAACCATCAGTTTAGTTACATCAACTGCCTGCACACACTGAAATACCCAGAAACTATGAAACCACTAATATTTTTAATCCAAAGCGTCTAGATGACTCATAATGCGCTGAAGTGTTTCACATTTTACCCGTGAAAGCTGCACAGTAGAGCCACAGTCTTCTAACTCTGCACACATTGTTCTGAACAGTGAAGCAACAACAAGCAAATCACATTTCTGAGCGGAACGGGACTCGAACATTTTAACTGTTCTATGAAAAACAAACAAAAAAAAAAAAACTCAGCTCTGTCTAAGTAAAAAAAGAAGAAAATGATCTATATTTTAGCTTGACTTTTCAGCCGCAAAGCTTTCAAAACGCTCCAACCAGATGCATTATGAGAAGGAAAGCTGCATCCAGGTTTTCCGCTGACTACTGCACGTCTCCTCTGCTGTATTCCTGCAGTAACAACCAACAAAGATGCCAGTCAGCCGCGACACACAGCGTCAGAGTAAAAGCTACGTTGTTGTAGAGGCTTTGTGTAGAGCAAAAACACAAATATAGAGAAAAAAATGCAATAAAAATAACTGCAAATTAGTAAAATGAGAGTAAATAGAGCAGTTTGAAAGTGCAGGTGTAAATGATAAAATGCTGAATCCCGTGTAGCAGCTTCTGCAGCATTCTGGCTTACCGTTGATCCATGTGTCCACTAATTCTATGCAGATATAAGCATTTTATTTTTTTAGCACTTTGAGTTTTGATCAGAAATCTGCAGAAATAAATGCATTCCCTGATTTTATTGCTAATTTCAGTGCATTTTAATTTGTTAGTTTTCTTGTAAGAATTCACAACCTAGTTGGAGTTACTGCATAGCGTAAGGATGGCTGACACTGTCGTGGTTTATTGGGACGCTTGATCAGTCATTGTTAATGTTATTAGTACCATCAGTGCTTTTCCTGTTACGTCAAATCCAAGCGTCTGCAGTGAAGAAGGCTGATTCTGACTGAACTCACTTGTTCAAAAGCCAATTTCTGCCCACATTTTTTATTTTTTCTTCTTCCTCTGACCTTTTGCAATCCTGATTGACTGACACTTAAATTCTAATCCAGTCACTCCTCATTACAGCCCCTTGTATTCACGCACTTAAAACGGGGCCTAACAAAAAACCCAGGTCTGACTAGCATTTCTTTCCCGAACAAGGGAGATCAATCATGGCGTGTTCCTGTGCCGTCGAAGGGACATTTTTCAATTTAACCTTTATATTATGTCTTGACTACATCGGAGGAGGGTTTCAACACACTTAACATGAGTGGCATTTAATATAGCATAACACTTGCAAGGTGAGGCCGAGAGGTGACCCTATTTAAATACCGGGGCCCCCTTTTCCCCGGCTTAAACAGCGGCACCTTCCCCCAACGCGCACGCCGCCAAAGCCCTGACGCAGTTATAATTAAACACACCTTATGCACTCCTTTGCAAATGCCCCCTCATCGATCTGCGGCTCTTTTTAACATTCATATGTGAACTGCCCCCCAGCGAACGTCGAGCGTTTATGGATCAGCAAGTTTCCATTAACAAAGTTGTTGATGTTGAGGAGCAGGGGCCGCCGCCGCCACCACGCCGCGGATATATTTGGGTAAATTAACTTAGCATAAAGTGCTCGGAGGCTACGGGAGTCTTTGGAGGCGGCTAAAGAGAAAGCCAAGGCACCAGTCAGGCCCGAAAAGTCAATGCACATATTACGTTTGTCAGTGAATGTGTAAAAGTGTAGCTACTGGCACCGTGTCCCCCCATCAATGGCCTCTATTAAATAACTATTCTAAATTCATCCGGTTTGTTTCATTCCCGCCTAATCCGTCCGACACCTTTTTTTTTTTGAGCCCGTTGTTTATAATTACCTCCATAACGCTTCTCATTTATAGACGCGTTTGTTTGAGACTTCATTACAGGTAAAATGAGCAGCTGAGGGCGAGAGAACGGTTGAAGTGCAGGTGGAGGGGGAAATTGGGAAAGCACTGATCTGCGACGTTAATAACAAGTAAATCATAAACACAATTAGGTCGTTTAATTTTGAGTGCTTGTTTCGCGCTTTGATTGCAGCCGAGGCCGTGGCGAGGACTGCGCGGATGAAGATAAATATTAAGCCGACTGTTTTTGTTCTAATGAGAACGTTGAATGTAATTCTATCGGGGCTCAAGTGTTTTTCCCTGAGCTGTGGTTGGAGTGTGAATGGATGGAAGCGAGTGAAGGCACTGATATCAATGTGAGCTAGCAGCTAATGAAGATCAGTGAAATAGCCTGAGGACTTTGACATACACACACATCTCTGCCCTTTGCCATATGCAGAGTTGCAAACCACTCTAAGGCTGCTGGAATATGCTATTATATTTTTTTTAAATGGCTTCAAGTGTGTGTGTGTGTGTCAGTAATGAGAAAATCAACACAGCATGTCAATCAATGGCACAAGTGTTTACGTTTCCACTGTGGGAAGGATGTCCCTGCTAGGAATGCAGGAGTCGACTGGAGGTGACCAGGAGGGTTTTAAAAACCAAAAAGAAAAAAAAAGGATAATAGGCAATTTAATAGAAGCAAAAGGGCTTGACATTCAAATGGAAATGTAACTCAGAAATCTGCCAGATATCTGTTTAAGTTTTTGTCACTTCTCATGTGGTAAACACGACACCTTCAGAGAAGCTCCGGGACACACGTTGAAGGTTTTGTTGGAGCGCAGACATGCAATTAAACAAATAAAAAAGAACAGTGTGCGGTATGATGTGGTAGATAGCGGCCTTACACAATGCCACAGGGTTGGATCTTTTGGATTCAACAATACTTGAGCATTTTAAATTTGGGTCCCTCAAGCTGTCCCCATAATAAAGGCAAACCCCCCTCCAAATATTTTAAACTCAACTAAGGAACTATCTAAATTCTTTCCTGTCCCTTGATCCACCCTCTGAATTACATTATATACACTAACTACAGGTCTTATGAGAATTTAATGCCACCCCACTAAAAACACATTCACTTAGTATTTCTGACCTCAAGTTCTTACTGAAAATGAAGATTTGCCACAAATACAGAATTTCATTGATAAAAAAAAAGACTTCTTAAAAACCTGGGCATGGTCGATTTAGCAAATGCTGCTTTAGCCGGTTTAAACATCACATTTTTTATGGGTTATGTCATCAGCCCACTACTTTAATCAGTTATTTGTCTCTCTATGCTTTCCAGCCCCAAGGTTTAAATATTTAAATATATGGATTAAAATTTAGATAGGCACTGTAGTTTTAACAAATGCGACTTTACACTAGCAGGCATAAACAGTGTATTTATTATTTGTTTTCAGCAGCGTATCTGGCACACTCCTGGGTATCCAGGACAGCAGGAAGATGTATGTGGGACTGACAGGAAGTGGTTTATCCATTCTGTTGAATCCACATCTTTCTGATGCAGCCACATTTAAACTTAACCAGAGTTTTCTAGTTCATGCAACATGTACTAAGGCTGAGTTCTTCCTGCAGCACTTTGATTTCCAACATGGGATCTTTATTGCACGTCATCTTCTCTCTCCAACCTTTCCTGTTTCTCTTCAGCTGCTCCCATAATAAACACAAAAAAACCCAAATAATCTTCAAAACAAATAAAAAAATCGTCTATTCTGACTACAAGTATTTGTGAGAATTTAGCACATCTTCACCAAAGCAAGGCCGTCAGTTCGTCTCGTTTTGAAAACACACCATAAATATATAAATTTTGTTTTTTTAAGACTCCCTAAAAAGTTGGACAGTGTACTATTATAGCCAGCGTTTGGTGTCTCATCCTAGACGAGCATTCCACAAAACTTGCTGCTTAAATAATCCTGAAGAAACACTCTCTCATCTTGCCTGTACTACTGTGTAGGTACAGCAAAATGACAATGAACCTGATTTGATTTGATTAACAAACACTTCCTTAGCAGGTGTAACTTTTTTTAGGGATTACTTTCAGCATCACATGTGCACTAATGAGTCCTTAAGGCTTTAGGAAGCTGTGCAGTATGTGGGTCTGACTGGAGAGAAAGTATCATGTCCATTTTCTAAATCATGAAGAAGCATGTCAGCCAGGGCAGCCACAGGCTTGTTCATGTGTTTTTAATAGTTGTGGAACCACAGTGGAGTTTTACAGCAAACACGACAAAAGATCAAGTCTTTGTTATACAAAGTTCATTGTTGGTTTTGATGTATTTATGAAGAGAAAAGGAAAAACACATTCTAGTGATACAGCCAAGTGTTCCATACCTCTATGAATAAGGATGTATTATAATCTGAGACCTTGAATGCATCCCAGAAGTTAACATCAGCATCACGGTGCTGGTGAGCTGACTGGATGTCGCATGTAAGGCAGGTGATTGTGTCTCATAACCAAGTTCTGTGATGCAAAGCAGATCCATTGCACTGCGTTAGTGTGACATGCAATGCAACTACAATGCACCACAGCTCTGGGCAGCACTTCCTCTCACACGTGGTGAAGGGGTGGAGATGTGTTCTGTGTTTTTGTTAACCACAGGTATGGCAGATACATCTTCCTGGCTCTGTTTCCGTCTAGCTGAGTTCTCCACGCAGCTTGACCTCTGACATGTGCACCGTCAGGCTCGGCGCTGCAGCCACCAGGGTGTGCCAACGAACTGGAATTCAAAAGGCACCATCAATCTGGAGTCGGAGACAACGAGGATCCTCCATGTTTCCGCTCTTCGGTGAATTCTCGACTGATCCGACAGCTTTATGTCGCTCGGGCTTCTGCAAACACATGTTAAAACATTTGGGTGAATATGCTGTCTGGCGTGACTAATGTGTGATCTGGGTTTGAAGGGGACAACAGTCACAGCTAAGTAGCATGCTGCCACACAAACAGAAGGCTTACTCATACAAACAAGCTGCACATTGTGCCTCCGCTGACAGAAATAACTGGTGCACGGCTCTATTTAAACACTTTTCCTCTAGTTAGTTACAGAATTCTGCTACAAAAGGACACATTTCTCAAAAGGTTGTCGTTTCATTCTAATTTTTCATCACTGATCCAACTAAAAAAAACACAAAAAGCATCCGTTTACCTGCTAGAGAAATCCAGCAGCAGCAGCAGCGGCTCTGTTGGGGGATTTTAAACAGAAGTCAGCTGCCCATTGTAACATGGCACACTGACTCAAACAGGGCTCCTGTGTGTTCCAGTCTACTGTCCGACAGACACACCCCTCTTTCTTGACCGGGAAAACGCTCCAGTGACCGAGGCAGAATATGAGGGGCCATGTTTGTGGGATGAGGCGATTCCTGGCGACCAATGGGGAAGCCCCTGGTGTGGGGCCCATGGGCCTCTTGGGAGAGGTGGGGGGGTGGTGGTGTGTGTGTGGGTAAGGTGAATGAAAAGGGTTTACTACAGGTCAGCTCCAGCTATTACCATCTGAGGAGGGAGGAATGGTGAAGACTGGAGTGGAGGCAGCACATTGAGCTTCAGGAACGACGTCGTGTGGATAAAAAGTCTTCATCCTTTGTGGAAGTTGAAGCTTTTTTTGACAAGAATTTACTAAAATATATTCTTCCATGTCAAAGTGAAACAGATTTCTAGCAAATAATTACAAATATAAAACAGAAAATAAGCTAAAATTGGGATCTTTAACAAAGGCTTAATGCTGTGATTGCAGCCAAAGGTGCATCTACTGACTTGAACCTCTTAAGATCTGGTGTCCACATGCATGGACATCACACTCTGGGTTATATTACCACAGTAGTTAATTTGTATTATTTTATTATTATTTATGATGATTTATTTATCTTTAATTTTAAAAAGTACTGTCATTAATATTTTTTGCATTAATATTTTAAACTTAATTCATATATTTTTCTTTTTCACGTTATTTTTTTCTTCACTTTGTATTGCTGTAACAAAAGGATGCTACAGCAATATTTTACTGCTGTAACACTGTCTTTTTAACATTGCTTCCACAGTGACAATAAAGATCTATTCTCTCTCTATATATATATATATATTTATTTTTAAATATATTTTTTATTTTCATTATACATTTTATTTTTTATTTCTCTTTATTTGATCTGATCAAACAACGAGAAATAAAAAAAAAAGCATATCAAACAAGAGCTCGGGTCTTAACAGGTTAAGGAGGTGAATTTCTTCGTAATCACTTATTTTACGTTTCATATTTTTAATTTATTTACATCATTTTCTAGAAATCTGTTTTCACTTTGACATGATGGAGTCCTTTTTTGGAAAATTCTTTTCAAAACAGCCAAAATAAATCGACCATGATTTAATGTTAAAAAGCAATTGAAGTGAGGGGATTAAAGGAAAAGGGAAGACTATTTTAAATATAGGTACTGTTAAGACAGCAAAAAAAAAAAAAGGACAACAACACAGATCACACACTGCTAATGTTTTATTAGAGTTCATGCATAAGTCAAACAACACAAAGAGAAACGAGAGATGAGGCAACTCAGGAAAGTTAGCAGTCACACAGCACAGCCTCCCTTATCAGCATCTCTTTTCATATTATCCAGTGACGCACAAAGAAACGCGTTGTTCTTCTGCAAAACAGGTCTGAGATGGCGAAGTTATGGGTATGCTGAGATTCAGTTACAAACCACTGACAGAGCTCACACTGAAATAAACCAGGCTGATCCTGGGCGGTACCAAACAGGATAGTAACATGTATTCTTTAAAAACACACATTTGGAGGCTTCTCGGTTTGTTTTGTTTTTTTTTTTCTCCGAATGAACCGAACGTTTCTGCGTTACAGAACGGCTGACGAACACACACGTTTAACACTAAAACAAGGAAACAGAAGGAGAGAGGAAGCTTCCCTTTCGAAATGTGCAACGTTGATGCTTCGTCGAAGGTGTCAGACTCCAAGATCTACATGTCTGCTTTTTTTTTTTTTCTCCATGTGCTTGTCAGTTCGTAAGATTCAGAGTGAGAGAGTAAAAATATGCATCCTTCATGAGATAAATGAGAAAATTGGTGCGATTGTTGTACAGCTACGGATGAGTGAAGAACTGCCTTCAGAAATGTCCATATGTTCACTGTATGAACCAACAAGAAGACCCACATAACCACTAAACAGAACCATGACAAAGAAGATACATTAGCCAGCAGCAATGTAGAAAAAGGAATCTCTGAACTCCATAAACAAAAGCCAAAAACACTAAAACACACACCATTATGACGATTTCTCATTCTGTCCCTAAACAGATTTCATTCCCATTTTAATCCTGCACAATAAAGCGATTTAAAATACTGATCTGAAGAAAGTAATAATAATAATAATAATAATAATAATCGTGTGGAATAAATTATCTCTACGCCTCAAACGGTTCTCATTAATTACACCCGGCTAACTGATGTACAGTACATGTTGAAAGGTAATGCGACCGTCAAAGTGCGCTCTTGTTTGAAGCTTGTTGTGATTGCGTAACGTGTTGAATCTATTATTGTCAAGAGTAAAATGTCTCATTTATAGCACTACGTCTGCAGCGAGCTCATTTCTGAAAACAAATGTCAGGCTGAAAGGTCAGGCCTTTTAAGATGTCAGCGTAAAGAAATAAAGGAGAAATGCACCAAAGTAACCATCCTGTAGTGTGAATTCTCATTACATCCCTAAACAAAAACAAAAAAAAAAAGAATTTAGAGTCAAAAAAATGTATTAACAACCAAATTATCCAGACTTTTCCTTCCATATTCAGAAGGAAAATAACACAAATTTGGTCCTCTAAGTCTCATTTTTAGGACAAACAGCACTCAAAAAGGAGTTAAAACCTACAGTCACCGAGTTAAAAACTCCCCCAATAACAGCATGTGTCTCTTCAGCTAAGAATCAGTGTTCAGCATAAAGATGAATACATAAACGAGGAATAATTCAACAGTATTGTTCAGCAGATGGAGTTACAGTTTTCCTCAGTCGCTTTGGTGCATTTCTCAGATCAGAATTCTCAAAACGATTCGAGAAACGAACCAAAGCGACTGAGGAAAAACTGTAAAAAACCAACTATAGCAGCGTCGGGCTAATAAATCTCAGCAAAAATAATCTCAAATCTGTTGTGACCAGCAAATCATCGGAGCTTTTCAAAGAAAGGCAAGATTTAGAGGAAGGTATGCGAACACATTTGTTGGTACGATGTGCAATGAGGCCAATCACAAAAGCTAAATTCCCTTCTTCGACATCATTTTTTTAAGCTAGTATCATCGCATGTACTGTATATTATTCCCTTTTCTTGAAAAAGCTGAGGTACATCCCTATTGTCAAAGCAAGTGGAACATAAACCCTTTTTTTTTTTTTTCTCTTCAAAAATCTACATTAAATTACCATCTCTTTCATACATATGTAGCTTAAATATACATACAACTAATAAACTTGACATTTGTCATTTACAGATTTACAATTCAACTCAGACGGACTTGCAAAGGGACTGATACGAACACCAAAACAAGACCCTTGTAGGCATGATCAGTGCTTCGGCCTATGATGGACATACTCTGCAATAACAGCCATAAAGCTTCTGTAGGGGTAAAATAGTAAAAGTCTGGTGTTGTTAATTTGAAGGATTAATTAGGAAATGGATTTCCTACTAATGACGTTTTTCTTTATAAAACTCTATGCTGTTTTATCAGGATTAGCTGCAACATGAAGCTCTGCAGTCCACAACAGGCTGAAGGAGATTCTTTACACATAAGAAGGAAAAAGCAGGCTGCCTCGTCGGCTCTGACACTGGTGACATCCATCGTCTGGTGGCGTAGCAAAATAGGCCTTTTTTTTTTCCCTTACTGGTGAGAAATTAACAGAGAGCATTAGTAATTCTCTTTTTATAAGGAGAGCGTGTGCAAAACTCTTGTAGTGTGACTCGATAGTGTTGTGATCGGTCGGAGCGGAGGCGGGCGTGTCTCAGTGTCAGGTCAGTCTGTCCTCGGGTGATGCTGCTCAGCTGGTCGGGTCTAAGGCTGGGGATCAGAGATCAACAGGTGGGAGGTCTACATGGCGAACAAAGCGTCCTCCGGTCTGTCTGGCTTCTTGCGACTTGGGGTTCCCTGCGCCGCTCCCGGGTTGCCACTCGGGGGCGACGGTAGGCCGGGGGCCATCTCAGCAGCTTTGGCTCTCTCCTCCAGGAACTTATCAAATTCTGGAGCAAAGAAAGGGGAATGAAAAAGCAGGATGGAAATGTGAATCTGAGAAGAGCTGTGATCAAAATGGAGCAGAGCTTTCTGTAGTCCTACCTTCACTTGTGACGCCTTCCTCGCCTTCATCCCCTTTCTGTTAAAAAAGAAACAGCAATGTCACACCTGCGACTTCACTCTGCCTAATGTAGCGCACTGCAAACCACCACAAACCAAAAGGCAGACTCTGATCCTTTGCATGTGCCCAAAACCACCAATTTAAACAAAACCAGTGAACATTATTTACTCCCTCAATTACCAGCCAGGTTTTCATGTAGAACAAGGAGCCACTTACCCGTCGTTCACCCAAAGCTGGGCTGCTCATTTCACAGGTTGTTTTTAAACCAAATCGAGTCATATTACCACTAAGTAATGCAACAAATCCTCAAAAGCAGGTGCAAAATGAGCAGGAACCCTTGTGTTTTATTTATTGCTCGCTTTAAAATGGTTCAGGTTAGTATATGTTGACGGTTATTCCAGGATGAGACGACAGGAGTTTTGGGCAGAGTTACCTTTATGTCACCTCCCCTGACAAGGGGAGGAACAATCTGGTCACCATCATCATGATATTAAATTTGTTTCATATTAAAGAGTTAAAATCTGTAAGATAACAATTATTGTGCTAGCAGCAGTGCTAAGAGCAGCAATGCTAAACAGTGTAGCCACTGAAGCTAACTTTAGCTGAAGAATATGCAGTGATGTTTCAATGCCAGACTAAGAGCCGATTGTTCTACCTTCACATACGAGGTGTGTCAGAAAAGTTCCAGGACTGGCGTCACAAAAGATGTATTTCAAACTCCAACGACAAACTACGAGTTTTCCCCTTCAGATGATCAACCAGCACGTCTACAAAGACATCCTGTGGCGTTGGCTTCGTTCAGTGTGCGAGAAGAGGTCAGAGTTGTGGCAGGACAAGTAGTGGCTGCTTCACCATGACAACGTGCCTGCTCACAATGCCCTGAGCATCCAACAGTTTCTGGCTAAGAAGAACATCGCCGTGCTGGAGCTACCTCCCTATTCACCCCATCTGGCTCTGTGGGATTTAGCTCAAGGGGGTCATCAAGGAGACCTGTTTTGAAGACGTGGACGACAACAAGATGGCTGTGACGATGGAGCTGCAGAGGATCCTTCCAGAAGTGCATGGCGGCGTGACAGATAAGGCTGGAGAAGTGACTCCAGGAGGATTATTTTGAAGGGGGAAACTTGTGGTTTGTATTTGAAATATATCTTTTGTGACACCTGTCCTAGAACTTTTCTGTCACACCTCGTATTTGCGTTCAAGAGCTCATGCTCATTTTGCAACATTTTTTTCATGTCAGTTGGTCCCCACAACACACTGTTAGTAACATTTAAGTGAACTATGATATCAAAATGTGAAAAACCACAGAGTGAGGAAATGTAATACAGGATAAATGTGTTATTTTTAGGCTTTAAAAATCGTTACAAAAGAGACAAGGGGAAAACAACAGAGCGAAAAAGGAAAGAGAAGCAAGCAGAAATAAAAATCATGATGGGCTCACCACATCAGTACACAGCCACTCCTCTATGTCATCCATGACAGAGGACTGGCGTCCGACACCCTATGGGGCAGCATCGAGACCACCACAGGTGGCCGGAAAACAGAAACAAAATCCCGCCCGAAACACAACAGAACATGAACGAACTTCAGTGTAAAAATTAAAGGCAACTTAATAAAAGTATTTTTGTAAAGCAAAAAAAAAATATGAAGAAACAGAACAGAAACAAATGTGTATGGATGGTGTCATCACACACTCATGACAGGTATGATCAGGCACACAAAAACAAATTCCACACATCGCAGCATGCTGATTAAGCGGAGGACGCAGTGCAATGCCGGTGAAGATGGATAAAGCAAGCAGCATCATATCAGCGGAAAATGAGCTGCCTCACCCAGTAACCACAAGCTTTTTAAACACAGAAAGTCAGATTTTAACAACAGAAGACAACCCCATAGATATAACTGTCCTTCTTTTTGTACTTGACCAGTCAGCATAGTGATGTGTGAGAACAATTTGAGTTAGTTTGATATTAGTACTGCAGAAAGAGCTAAAATAAGTACCACTGCTTGAGTAATTAAGCAAAGAACCTCGCCAAAAAAACCAGTTGGGATGATATGCAGGTTGGATATTCAAAGTATTCCCATTAAGCTGGAGGGTTAGTTAATCACAAAAAAAGCAAAACTGCCTTTTAAAGACAGTTTTAAGCTCATGTCTTAGGAAGGAAAGCAGCATCCCGCAGCACTAGTGCAAGCATGTGAGGAGGTGTCCGCCTCGCAACAGCTTGTCACACAACACACACACCAATGTTCTATTAGTGGCTATGAAAACACTGAAAAGTACAGAGCAAACAGTGACTGAGACTCACCGCTCCAGCAGTTGGCTGTACGACATCCAGAGTGGGAGGAGCGCCACCAGCGGCGTGGCTATCTTCTGCTGTAGTACTGACACAAATAGACAGAGGCATATTTTTAATTTAATAACACCAAGCCAAAGTTCTCCCTCTTCATTAAAAACGCAGGGATTGGAGCGTAGACTCAAAAACAGGGCCTCTAAGCGCATCCTTACGTCTTGTTTGGTTCAGGTGCGGCTCCAGTCCTGGTCTGAGCAAACACATCAAAGTCGTCCTGGGCAGGTGGAGGCTTACAGCTGGAGAGAGAGCTCAGAGTGCTGCTCACACTGTCTGTACCCATGTCTGGAAGGAGGGGAGGAGGGGGGGGAAATCACTTGAATTTCAAGCTACCATACAGCACACAACAGAATCAGACAGCAGAAAGTCAGTTTTAATTTCACATAGGGATTTGCAACTGTGTCACAAATTGCTAAGCCATCACTGCTGTTGCTGAGGTCATATGCAGAATCAGCAGGGGGCTAAATTAAGTACACATTAAATCTACAGTGGGTAAATAAATAGCTTATTTTTTGGGGAGGAGGTCGAATACGCTTCTTCCTTTTGAGTGTCACATGAACAGCCTTACACCACTCATATCTTGGCATCAAAGTGATTTAACTTGACATAAGGCTGGAAGTAGACCAACACAGATAGCTAAGCTGTGTCCAAAGTTCAACCCGCCCTGCCACCTGAGCCACAGCCGCCCACAACCATAACACAACAAGGTGTGATATATTGTTACCATGGATTTAGTGTTAAGATAACCTGCTAGGTTTAGAATAAGTCTAACAAATTCACCAGTCTTTGTTAATTTATAGTTTTGAGAAAAAAGCCCCAGGAACGTCAGACCAACCCAGACAAGATCTTAAAAATGGTGTTTCCAAAAGTCTGTTTTGGGGTCTGAATGCTCTGGAGCGCTGTGGACGGTAGGTGTAAACGTAGCAGATGTTAGATGATTTAAATTTATAATACATTTGTGTGGATGCAGCCTCTGTGAATATCTCCTCAAGGTGCACGAGCATCCATTCTGTGTGTGTGAGGGAGAGAGGAAGAGGAAGTGGGAGCCAATGAGATGGCAAGTCTGACACATGCTAATTATCCAAATATGCTAACGAGCTCAATATCAACAATTGTTCTGCAGCACTGCAGATCTTTGATATAAAAAAAGAATGTGAATTTTGTTCATTCAAAGTGAACACTCATGTCTAAGGTAGTCCGTACATACCCAGACCAGCCAGGCGGGAAGCCAAGGTGGCCGGGGAGGAGGGTCTTCCAGCAGGGGCTGTGATGGCGGAGGGCAAGCTGCTTGGGGCTGCGTTCGGCATATTACTGACCACCGCCGGGGAACCGGGGCCGAGGTCTATGAGGTTGTCCTCTGTGGCCTCGCTGAGGACCTGATGAATGAGGAATGATGAGACAATTTGGCTCTCATTTCATGTGGGAACAAAGAGAACTAATGACGGTTTCTGGCTCACGAGGAGCAAAACAAATCCTTTAGTGGGAAGCTAAGGAAAGGCAGGGTTACAAAGTACTTGTTCCGTGATTATGTTCGCAAAAGTACATAAAAATAACATTTGTGGGCTAAAATGAAATAAAAATGAATGCATGGTGCATTAACAAGAGTAAGCACACTCTTGAAAAACTTGCTGGGTAGCTTCAGGAGAGCATGAAAATGTCTGTGACTGAAGATAGCAGGTCATCAAACTCACTTTTTGGAAGACTGTTTCTTAAGGGGATTCAAACGTTTTACAGTTTTATTTTGGACATATTTAGATTTCAAAGGTATATCCTCACAAGAAATGGACAAATTAGTCTTTAATTCTATAGTTTATGAGTTCCTACAGATACAGAAATCCCCTTAAGAAGACAGAAGTAGAGCAGGGAGGGAGGAGGGAATCAAATCTTTGGGCTCTGTGGCAGTTGTTCTATCAAGACCATTTTGCAAATCTCAAACGCTGACAGTTTGAGATGATGCAAAACACAACACAGCAGTGATTTTAGGCACGTGTTCATCTTTGTGCCATCTCAAGCTTTGTCTCACTGTCCACTACATCCAGATTCATCGTTTCATTTCTGTCGGGGGGCTGCAGAGTCAAAACATGCCATATGGGGTGAAAAATACTGGTGGAGGCTGAGCCCATACTGTGTAGCCATGTTTCAACAGTTGCTGTGGAGGGGAGGCACTGCTCATTTAGGGACAATATTTTCATACTTGCCTGCCTCAGCTAGCCACAGAAACAGAAGAACAGAAAAGAACAGAAAGGAAGAGACAGTGAATACCATTAGCATGCCTGTGCAGGGACACAATGTAATGGCATGATAACGATGGACGATATACAATGCCTAAACAACTGGAAACCCAATGAGGAGGTGATACAGAGTATCCTTGCCTTATCATCGCTTTTTATCAGATGCTTTTCCAATGTTTATGGCCTGATAAGTACATACAGAGGTGAAACAACAGGAAGCTGAGACAAGGCACGAAGCAAAGGGGGGGATGTAACGCACAGCACATAGGATTCATCAAGCGAGCAGCGGTAAACAAAAGGAAATGTAGCTCTTTTTTTGGCACAACAAATGGAAGCTGATCTACAGTAATGGAGCTCTCATGTGTTACACTGATATAAAAAAAAAGGTATATACAAGTAACATAAAACTCTGAGTGACAATGACTGTAACATGATGTGCTGCTGTCAGGGTATTTTGGCTGCTGATAACAAAAGCCCCCATTTGGCCACTAAAACCCGCTCCAAAGCTACGACTGAGCTGTTATTTGTGTTTTATTCTGGAGTGGATAACACGAGTGCAACACAATCAGCCCGATTCCAACCACGAATGCGGTGACTTTTCTTTGCATTTACTACTGTATGGTCACAGTCAACGTTTCCCCCTACTGGACGGAACCTAAACGCTACAGGCGGTGCTTTCACTGCACTGTAGTTACATCGCAAAACAAAACAGAAAATTCTAAATGAATAACAAACAAGTATATATGTTTTCTTTCCATTCTAAGATGAAAGCAACTATATACATGTCTGTGTTGGGTTTCCGTTTAATAAGGCATGTACATCTGTTAAACAGGTTATAAACACAGCACTTGAAAGACATCGTAAAGCCCGACTGGTAATGTAACATGCAGGTCCACACCAAGACACTGAGAGGCGGGGCGGTAAGAGAATGTGAAAACATGAGCAGAAAATCAACACTGGGACACAGAAGAACCAGCTCGGAAGATTCAATGAGAAAATCCGGGAATAAAAAAGCATGATGCCAACGCTGGGTGTTTCACCACTTGAGGTAATAATGCTGACTCACCCCGTTGTTGACACTCTGAGCCGAGGACCTCCCAGACCTAAACCTCTCATACCTGAAGCAACAAAGAGAAAACAGGATAGAGATGAACAAAAAACTATTGTGTTTACCAAACCTGTGCAAATACATAATATTGTCAGTGTGTAAAGATGAGCTGGAATGTGTGCACTTTCTCAAACATGGCTTCTGCATTTGTACAATATGTATTTTCGCTCGTGTTTTCTAACCTTTCGTAGCGAAGGAAAATGTTGTTGAGGTCGTCATTGACATGCAGGAGCTCCTCAGTCACTGCCTCATTAGAAACGCAGGAGATGAGCTCAACTATCCTCTGCTGCATGGCTCTACAAGTCCTGTTCAGCTCCTAAACCACACAAACGCACACAGGACATAAACAGAAAAGCGCAGTGATCTCAGGTTAATGTTCTCTTAATGGTTTGTACAGGCATGTTAAAACTAATTTCATATTTGTACATTTACACACACTTCAGAGTACAGAAAAAGACAAAAAGCTGCAATCAGACTGCAGATAAAAGTATCCTAAATCCCTCTTTCTCTCTCTTTTTTTTGGCTCATTTGTGGTTCAAATGTATGTTTTTTTTTTTTGGTGTGAGCACATGGCATGTCATCTTCTCAATTCTGTTTGGACGTGGTCCTAAACCAGACACAAGTGTGATCTTTTGCAATGTGATCTCAGTCTGACCAGTCATATAAAAAATGTATGCGTCTTTTATGTCAATCTGGAGCAACATTGGTCACAATTCTAGCTAGGTGGCAGTCACTCAGCGAATTCAACAGGAGTTTGCGGTGCCAAACAGGTTAGACAACATGTGGTAACCTGCAGCTGTTACCCGCCACTGCACCCGGACTTTTAAATGCTTTGTCAGGGAGATGGGTCACCTGAACCAAGTGTCTTGCTGAGGAGAGTTGCAGAGAGGTGCTGACCATATCATTTAAAGTAGCAACGGACATCTTGAAATTTTGGATATACTCTATTTCAGTGAAGCCAATCATGCACCGAATCCAACACTCCTGGTTCTGACTCATCCAAACATGCATCCACACACACACACCTGCATACAGAGGCAGCAAAAAAGCTCCATAAAAAGCCATAGTTAAAATTTTGTCTCGCTTTCTCCTCAAGCTCATTAGCTTCCACTGCACATTATCTTCTAAAGGGAACGCTGACTTCAATGGCCTTCGTGTTCCTCCCGTGCAACAATGTGCTGCACGTAAAGTCTTTGTTCTTTTGTTCATGTGGTTCAGTTAAGGACAGTGGCCAATTCACAGTGGAATCTGATATTGGCCACATTTTAAAAATAATGTGAGCAGCCAGACAAAAAAAAACAACAAAAGCACTGAGGATTGCAGTGTGACTGTAGCCATAGAGACAGAAAGAGACACACAAAAAAAGAAGTCTCTTGCCTGTAGTAACTCATAGTCTGAAGCGTCTTCCTGTCCAGGCACCATCTCAGTCAACATCTCTGACATCACCTTGGTGTTCCCACGGACAATGTCCAACTCACTGCGTAGCCGGCAAATCTGGATGACATAACAGGTGAATACAGTTTGTTGTTATGAAGCCTTGTGTGAAAAAACATTTCAATCAGCGGTGCTGCATAGGACGGGGAGTCAAAGATACCCAAAGAGAGGATTTCCAATCAATATGGGGAAATGACAACTCGACAAAAAACAGAAATCTAAAAATACATATTCACATTATTGTGGTAAAATAAAAGGAAAATAAACAGCCAAGTATGATTTAAATTCGACAATTCTTTCCTATGGTAAATGTACAAAATGTGCATCAACCTGAGTCAGCTGTAACACACCTAAAGAACATGTTACATTTATGAAAGTGTGCAAAAATGTTAGCAGTCAGAAAAGTTTAAATTGCTACCCGAAAGTACTAGATGAATAAAAAAGCTTTCTAAAAGCAATGAACAAGCTGAAATAGGTGGCAATAAACAGCAAACCATGAAGAGTTAAACAAAACTGGTAAAAGTTTTTCAATTACCATTTAAAGAGTTTGCTAAAACTCATTAAAAAAGGGAGGAATGTCTAGTTTAAGCCTCGACAAGCAAACATATCTGGAACATGACGAGGTGGATAAAGTGACGCTTGAAGTCAGCTGAGCTACTCCAGACAAACAAGGTTGAGATTGAAGTAGGACATTTTCCCACCGAGCATGTTTGCAGCAGTGTGTTCATAGCGTAGAGTTTTAATTTGCTTTGTTTGGATGCTAGTAGGAGGTGAATACAAACTGGAAAATCTTCAGTTGCAGTGCAGTTATGATAACACCACCGTACCTGTTCAGGTGTAGGATTGATGGATCCAGAGGCATGAATATTGGGGACCTGAGGGGTGGTGTAGGCTGGTGGGACAGCGTGTGGTGCGGGCTGAGTGGTGGCGCTGTACTTATGTAGGATGGCTTCTCCCTCTGGAGCAGATGCCGACTTGATACAACAGAGAAGGAGATGACATACATTCAGGATGTGACAAATTGCCTGAGAGGATCACATTGCGCTTGATCTTAGCACAAAAACTTCAGCACTTATTCAGACTGCTGAGTGCGATGCCTCCTACCCGCTGAGGTGTGTGTATAGGTGACAGGGTCTCCAGCTCTGACATGGGGAACTCTATGCCTTTCCTCTTTAACTCCTCATAGATTTGAACCACACCTGTGAGGTCAGGACTGCTCCTGAACGCATCAGCCCATGCCTGGAGAATGCAGAGTCAGACAAGGGTTAAAAGGAAAAAGAGTGTAAAAAAAAAATACTGGGTAAAGGGAGGGCTGACACAGCAAACAAAGTAAGTGATGTGAGAATAGTAAAAGGAGCCTGTTCTCTGATGAGTTCTGTTTGTTTGGCTTGAATACATTCCGTCAGCAAACCGCAGCGCTCGGAGCTAGACTGGGCCATTACAGCAGTTCAAACACACGACAAAACAACGGTTTAAAAACAAGTGCACAAGGACTTTGAGGTAGTTCTTGATCCAAAAGTGCTCGACTTTAAACTGCAAGCCAGTGTGATCTAAATTCAATTTTCCACAACAACTCACTTCCTTTGGTTAAACCGTGTCTAAAAGGAACATGAAGCCTGTGCCAAACCAATACCAATAGAGTTTGCCTTAGAATGATTTTAAACCTACATGTCCTCAGGACTAGTCTCACATGCAAACTTTTATCAACTCCAAGGTACACTCATGAACACCTGAGAGATGAGACAGGTGCCCAGAGAGCTTCACAACACAACCACAACCACGTGGGTGTTATGCATCATGCAAAAATAAAGCCCACAACGCTCCAGCTGTTGTGTGATGGGAGCGTCACTCTGTAAGTTTTCCCACACAGATTTCCCAGCTGAGCCTCCTGTCACAAACTTCTTTGTCTAAATATTAGACAAACAGATTCTCCCCTCTCCCTCAGAGATACTATATGCCCCCTCCTGGATCCATGATGTAAGCTGCGGTCACATGGTGTCCCCGGTGGAAATAAGAGCAGCCCACATGAACCTCGCGCGGTTACCTGAGCTGTGACAGGTAACTAGAGCTGCTCCTGGCTGAAGCCCTGGAGACAGTGTGCTGTACCTGAGGCACTGCCAGGGGATGACAGGCCACCTCCTGGACTGCAGCACAGCCACACATAATGTAATAAACACCTACGCCACACAACTCACCTCTCACTAACCGACTCAATCAGAAATACTTGCTTTCTCTCACACTCAAGTACATTATTATGGAAGAAAACACATGCACCTCCAAACCGAGACTAACGACATTCAATGTTACCGTTATCTTACCTGAATCAGGGCGAGCACTTTATCTTGAACGATGGTGGGCGGGTTGTTTTTAGGAGAGATGATTTTAACAAGCACACCGTCCACAAAGTCCCTGCTTGTCACTAAAGCATGAAAACGATGGCCGCAGTTCTTCACACACGTCTCCAGAACCTGTTAGATAACAGGAAATTCTTTTCAGAACATGCTAACACACAAACAGCGAGTCAAATCCTCTTATAGACAAGTTTACAGTTTTACAACAAAGATATAGAACAGACATAGTATTTTAGATTGATTGCAAATTAGGTGGCTCTAAGTGATCTGCACATAGAATATTATATGATGAGAGAGAAAACACACATTAACACACATATTTAATTAGTGACCTATTCATCTGATCGCTACATTAGAAGAACTAGAGTATTTTATTAAATGCTGGTGAACACAGTGCAGCTGCATTCCTCCCTCCTACTTTAACTCACCGTTAAAGCCAGCATCACTTCCCTATAGTTTCTGTTGCCATTGAGTCTCTTCTTGACTGCTCTAATGGCATCCTTTGGCCTGCACACACATAAACACACAGGTTAAAGCGCACAATAAACATTCAAGGTTAGACCAGCACAATGTGCCCATAGCTTTCATCTCGCCTTGTAAGACATGCCAAGTACAACAATCGCCGAGAAGTTAATGGCTAAAGGCTTTAAGTGGCATTGTTGGACAAACAGCAAGAATTGGGAAGCTGAATACCCAAAACACATGTCAATGATTCTTTGACTTGTCACAATCTTGGAACAAGTTGTGACCGTCCTACTGCATGTCAGAAATAATTAACTTTCCCTCACTACTTTTAACAGATCAAATCAGTGTTAGAGCAGCGGCTGTGCGACGCCCCTTGCATTCCCTGTAGATGAGAAACAAGAAAGGGTCAGACCTCTTTTTATAGACTGCTGATTTAAAAGCACATCATTCCAGGCTAGACCCACCTAAGCCAGTTTACGAGCCACTAATCAAACATGACCTGGACTTCACACACCAGCCTTAAACATACAGTACAAGGTTAATGGAACAATGAGATAAGCAATGGGGCCTTGCATAAAGCCGCCTCACACAGGCGGTGCAAGATTTCTTCTCTTACTAGGACACAGATAAGAGGGGAAAAATGGAAAAGAGTGACTCTATTTCCATATCTTACAGCAGCTAGTCATTATGCAAAAAAAGCACAGAAACATTGAGTTAAACCAGTGCACAGAAGAGTTAATCAACATACATGGATATTCATTGATTTTTCTGTGGGTACTCACCCATCTTCTGTTTCATTGATGATGTCACATATTTCCATGTTGAGGGTCCAGTCTTCACTTTGCAAGGAGCCATCAGTGGCTCTCTCTGAAACACAAAGGCAGTAAATTAAGAAAAAGCGACGTTTCAACAAAACACAGCAAAACCAATTATGTGACGATGACTGGTGGCTAGCTAACTGCTAGCAAACTCAGCTATTAGTCACCCTCTAAGACAGAAGTAATTGTGTTCATTAATGGTTTAAGCACTGACCTAGCAACTGACAATAGCAAAAAACAGACCTTGAGTTAGTTAACAGTCATTCAAGCTCAGTGACAGCAGATGTTACCGTAACTACTAGTTAGCTAGGCGGCTAACGGTGGCTTCCCAGCTGTAGACAACTCATTCAGGGACGTTAGCATGCTAACGCTACCAAACCCGTAAACGACTATAGCTCAAAATAGACACGCTCCCAGGACAGACACGCGAACCTGTCCGCAATGTCGTTTCTTAAATATTTAGTTACCTACCAATGCAATGCCCCACTGGGGTACTGTAAGGATTTCCCAAAAGGAACTCCATCTTGCTCGACAACAAACAAGTCAGTCCATGGGATGATAATGATGATACATGAGGAAACATCCAGCAAGTCCCGCCCACGCATAAACGTGATTGGCCAAAAACTCCTGACCTTAAATGTGATTGGACAACTCGAACACTTATCACGAGAGCAGGGCGATTGTAAATAAAGGGACCCAAAGGTTGCAGCAATAAAATTCAAATTGAGATTTCATGCATATGTGGCATTGATTCTGGCATTTTGTAATGCAGACATAAAAGATCTGCACAAGATAGTAAGTTATGACATCTGTGAAAGGCTTTGAATCATTCAGATTTTATTTAACGATGAACTTTGCTGCCATTATCAGTTGAAATGACACACAGTCAGATAATATTCTTTTATCATTCTCTTAATCTGTGTCAACTATAACAGCAACAAAACCCCACTGGATGAGGGTGCAGTCCATTTTTCTGCTAAAAGTCCTACTTTTTCTAAATACTTAGAAAAAGAAAGAGGCTTTCTCAGTACATCACCACAGAAAAAAAAACAAAAACATGATAAATACACCAGGGTTGGTTAATTACATGAAAAATAACCTGAATGCAGAATGTATCACATAATGCAACTAATTATTTCTCACATGCACAGTGCCTTTATCAAACACTAAACAGTATAAATTGGACAGAGTGCTTTTAGGAAGCACAAGCACTCTGCTGTATTCACAGAAAAAGCGGGCATGAGAACTAACATTCCACCATCAAACAGGCAACAACAACCATCCAGCCAGTGTTCAAAATGTCACGGCTGACTGAGAACTGTCTGGAAACTCTGTGAAGAGTGTCATACTTGGCAGCTGCGACATATAAACATTGCAAAAAAGACAGCCAACGTGTTTTACTGGATTGAAATGACTCTATAACAGATCAGTGACAGAGCAGCTGTCACTGCTAAATAGAACAGCTGGGATGTGTGATGTTTGTCTGTATGGAAATAGACGTGTTCAAACAACTCAGGTGGTTCGGGGTATTCTCTGTTTGAGGGTAGATTTCCTGCGAGTTCTCTGTAAGTTCTGTCTCAGTCCTGCATAAGTTTGCGTTTGATGGTTGAACTCTCAGACGAGAGGTGGACAAAAAGAGCTCCAGCTGCCGTCCGTGCCCTCAGCTCATACATGTCGTAGTCATGGGCCCACTCCACATTTCCCCAGCGTCGAATCTGTGAAGGAGGGGAAAAAAAACAGGTTGGAGGAATAAACTGAGAATAACTTAGGTTTGTCTGCCTTAACATGCACACACACATCAGATATTTGGAGAATTTCTGCAAAGCAAACAAGAAAAACCAGGGCTCAGAAAAGCAAAGTCAGCCTCTACAAGGGCCTGTACATTGTGTGCTGCCAAGTTAGTCTTAATGGGGAAACACTATGACAACAGAAGAGGGTGCTGTTTCTCTGGCACAACCGAAACAAACTTTTGAAGTTTTTGGCAACAACAGATGCAGGGGAATGACAGTTTTAACAATAAAATGTTGGTAAAAAATGCTGGGTGCCCTCTGCATACCTGGTATTCCTCCTCCAGTCTGGATAACAGCACAGCCTGCTCCACACTCAGATGTCTGTCAATCATCCCCAGTGACAGCACAACAGACTTCAGCTGGGTGATCACATATTCAAGACCTGCACAAGAGCAATCATAAAAGTGTAAAACCTTTCAATAGCACTATTGCTGTCAATCATAAAACTGATTACTAGTATAGTTAATAATATAGCTATTCCACTTGCCACATCATCTCACCCCCTCATCATTTTCTTGCCCCATTTACAGCTACCACACAAGCAAAACAAAGCACCAGAACTACAGACAAAAGCATATCGTATATAAATCAATGTTCATTTTATCTCAGATCAGTTAGGGACTTCTTACCTGTCAAAGACCAAAAATTGTAAGAATTAAGGTGCTGCCGGAACGTATCTCTGGTTGCCTCAGGAATCTCAGGACCCAAAATACTGGATGAGGAGCCAATAGTGACATTATATCTGCAATAAAGTGGTGGGAGACAAAGATTAAAGAAAGTACTTAATTTACATCATTTGGGGGTTTCAATGCCAGACTATGTGCCTTAGCCATGACAAAAGCTGCTGCTATTATACCTATTTTCGATCCAGTGGAGCACAGGGTCCCACTCATTCTTCTGTAGCTCAACCAAACCATGGGGCTCATCTACTCTGTAACTACACAAAACATAAAAACGACTCACATCACAACCACAATAACTGCAAGAAACGGGCAATACCAACATTTTAACAATGCAAGAACACATGCAAATAACCAGCAATGTGTGAAATCGAAAGCCCCTTTCACATAACCTTTATCAGCTTTACTCCACCTGTGCGTAAAACACAGAGAGGCAATGAAGGTAGTCACAGATGAATGATGTCTTCATGAAAGGGAGAGCTGGCATGGTGGGACACGACACACTAGACACTAACGCTGTTGTGCTACACGTCACGCCTGATTCCAGAATGCTGTAATTTTTTTAATTTAATGTGAACAATCAACAGTGGCATAATGAGGAGGTCTTCTTGGCTGAATTACAGACTCTATGTGAAAGGGGCTCAAGACAACAAACTTATTCAAATACAGAACAGAATTTTTTGCTGCAGCATTCAAAATGAAGCCACAAAAAAACAGTTAATTTCATCCTTTTGTTGTTGTCTTGCGTCGATGTCTTCCACAAATTTGGATTTAAACTGAAAGTGTGTCATTTCATTAAAAATATGGACATTTAATACCTATGTTGTCATTGTGTCAGTTCCTCTTTTGCAGGCATTAAATGCAGTGATGTGTAAATATTGATTATAGTGACTGACAATCCCTATTAGAGAAATTAATAAAACAAACTCTGGCTTGATATGAATGTGTGAATAAATTACTAGTATTAGTAATAAAAAAAAAGTGAGGTATACCAGACAGTGTCAGTCTCCAGAAACTTCAGAGCTGCATTGATCATTTGGTCCTTGTTGCGTTGGGTAGGATTGTCCAGAGCTGTGTTGCACAGAGTGGTCTGCAGGAAGAGATGACAATACCAGCTCAAGTTTTGATTTAACACCCTGAACTAAAGACAGGAAGCAATTACAAACGTAACATGCATAAATGAGTAGCAGCAAAGTTTGCTGAGAATCACTTCACAATTAGTCCTGGAGTAAACTTTTGTGTGCCGATAGAGGATCTGGGTTTAAGCACTTTTTAGACTGATTGTGTCGTTTTGAATCCTCACAACCGTCTCACAAAAAGAAAAAGTAACTGTCAAGTCAACTGATGCATAGTATGCAGTTGTTGATTTCTAGGGCATCAATGTAGAGATATTAAATGCCGAAACCAAAAAATGTGTAACTGAAAATGCATGACAACACATGAATAAAGCAACTTCAGACATCTACATATTAAGCAAACCTAAATGCACTCTGACAATAAAGATGACAGGATTCCTCCAAAAAACTTGCTGGCAGGGGTGGTAATAACCAGAAACACCTCATCTTGTTAGTAATACAGTTTCAAGATAACTTTTTAACAAATAGCCAATCTTTTCCCTCTTTTCCCCGATGCTTAAAGAATCTAACATTACATATTGTGAAACTATGGGCGTCTTTTAAAATGAGCAGAACTGCTTTTTATTTTAAGTGAGGCAGACAGGTGCCATCACTGTGACACATTATAAGAAATGCTGAATCTACTCCCAGGTTAAATGCCGTACCATGTGCATCGTGTAGAACTTGAGCGTTTCCCTTTGAGCATCCCATTCGGTTGCCACGGCGATGGCCAGGGCTTCATTTGGCACCGTGAACAGCTTTCCTCCTGGAGTTTTTAGCTTCCTTCGGTCGAGGTTTACCTCATATAAACCCCCTATATAAAACATAAAAAAAAGTATAATAAACATATTCATTTTGGCACAAGTATGGATAAGAATACACTGATTCTTGAAACATGCTCATGTATTGAATAATAATAAAAGCTAATTTCATAGTTGTGAGCATTATTTTACCTTTGTGCTGACTACTGAAAAACATCTGAGACAAAACAACCTGTTTTCTCAAACGCATGAACACACAACTACTATGTTTGACTTGATTCATAGTGATATTTGACACTCACCTTCACCTTGGGATATGGTGACATCTTGATAAAATCTCTTTCTCTCTGGTTAAAAGAAGAACATACCATCAATGGGATTAAATCACACAAATCCACAGCAGAAGACAGAGGTTTCATCCAGTGTTTATGTATCTTACCTGCTGTGGCTGTGGAGTATTTCAAAGCACACCTAGGATGTTGCCTTCTTGGACACACTTTACTGAGAGACAGGACATTTCCAAACTTGACAATACTTCTAAACATAGTGGAGACGAGATGAAGATGTTTTTAAGCAAAGATCCAAAAGAGAGACTTCCCTTGAAGCTAGCTGTCTCTGATAGTTCCTGGGCTAACAATGCAGCATTATACGAGTATGTACTTTTCCTATTACCGCTAATTCTTGTTTATTCTGCACTGCTTAGCTGCATAAAGTCGCTACGTCTCCATGTACTGCTTCACATTTCTTTCTCATCTTTCTAGTAGCTCCGACGTTCAAAAGCACGCGTCTGACCTTCTGTGCTTGACAGCGTCGCATAGCCTCCTTAGTGTTCGGGAAATGTAGTTTTTAAGTGCCTCTGCGCTCCCTTACACAACACCAAAAAAAACTACACCCAAATGTTCCCATAAAACCTTCCGCTCGTTGAACCAATGAACTGTGGCGATGTTTGCAAGGTGAAGTCCGTTGACCAATAAGAGGGGCGGATACTCCCTGCCACAGCGCGGCGTCGAAGTCCACTTACTTCTGTGGCAGCTTGGTGCCTGATAAACTGAACTGTAGCGGAATTAAGTGGAATTTGAATGTTGGTGGACCTCCTCAGCCGGCCTCCGCCTCTTCGTAGACGCCGACAGAGTCCCACGTCCAGACGGCCATTGACCGCGGTCGGTGCCCAAGCCAGCGAAGCGGGAGCCATGCCTGTCCCCGCTGGATACCTCAGCGACTCCCCAGCCGCGGCCTTCGCATCCTCGGCCTCACTTATCCCGCCGCCTCCGATAAACACCCAGCAGCCCGGTGTTGTCACTTCGCTCCTGTACAGCGGCTCCAAGTTCAGGGGCCACCAGAAGAGCAAAGGGAACTCTTACGACGTGGAGGTCGTTTTACAGGTGGGGCTGTGAGGCGGATGTTTGGTTATTCGGTCGAGATGTCAGTAGGGGGGTTTGGTGATCTGTCAAACGGGCGGTGTGATGATTGACAGCTGGAAAATCAGTCCTGGCCTGTCCTGGAGAAAGTCGCCTAGCTAGCTGTGGATGTAGCACTGCCTACGACTGCACACAACACAGCCTCTTTCAGCTTTAAACACACATTTTATTAAATGTTTTCGTGTTTCTAAGCTATTTTATTATCATAGAATACTGCTAAAGAGATTGAATCATTTGTGGCTTCTTCATTTAATTGAGAACAACCAAAACAAAATGCATGTTTATGGCTGTTATCACCCATTCATTACTGTTTAATACAGAAGGAACTACCTGTTACAGACATGAGATGAATGTCAACATTGGTATTTATTTTCTGTTTAAAGCATGTCACCATGGAGGATTCCTACTTGTGTGGCTACCTGAAGATTAAAGGACTGACAGAGGTGAGAACATTAGTTCCCTTTATTAATCCACTGACATAAATGAGTCAAACAGTGTCTCACATCATAAATAAGCACTCCGTCCCATGGGAATTGTTGGAGATTTTGACGTATTTAGACGAAAAAAAACATTTGATCTTCTTTATATAGAGTCTAAAGATAAAGGTACACATGACAATGAGCTATTTTCTTATGTTAGTCATCAAAAATCTCAATTGATGTTATAGATGTTCTTCCACAGGAAAGATAAGAGCCAGTGTTGCCCCCTTGAGCAAACTACCTTCTTGTTCTTATTTTGCATGATTTATCTACCAGTCTCTGACATAAGCCTGCTGACATTTGTGACCACCCCTTAAGGCAAAATTCCTTTAGTTGCAAGGTTTTTTTTTTTAACATTTTTTTGGCGTGTGCTGCCTGTTTGAAATCCCCCACAACATTTACTGGGATTCAAATTTGGGCTTTGGCTCGAGGCCATTCATAACCCTTCATTTCTTCTTTTTGAGCCATTCCTTGGTGGATTTTCTAGTGTGGTTAGGATCGTTCTCCTGTTGAAAGGTCTGAAACTTTTGGATGGATGGCTTTGCATGATCTTAAAGCTTTGATATGATGCAGAATTCATAGTTGAACCAGTGACTGCAGGCTGCCCCGCGAAGAAACCTCAAACCGCGACATTTCTACCCCCATGCTTTACAGCTGGCACTCAGTTCTTCTTTTTGGTCTGCACCGAACATTTCCATTGTTACTGTGGCCAAACAGCTCAATCTTCGATTCATCTGTCCAGAGCACATTACTCCAAAAGGCCTGTTCTTTCTCTATACGTTCACTGCCTGATGCCTGTGGTTTTGCTCGAATGTTCTTTTTGGACAGCAAAGGTTTCTTCCTGACACGCCTCCCATGCAGGGCAAATCTGTGCAGTCTCTTTCTGATAATAGACGAAGCACATTTTCGAGTTATTAAAGTGGAATAATTTATTTTAAATTATTTGGAGATCTTTTTAAATCCCTCACCAGACTCATAGCCGTCCACAGTCTATTTTCCTAAAGGCTTAGATGGTTCTTTAGATCTTGGCATGATAACACATTTGAAGAGCGCTCTATAGCCTGACACGTTTAAGTAAGACAGGATTAATCTGTCACTTACTAGGGTGGTTTGCATATGATCTGTGACACCTGATTCTAATTTTATGGATTTGAAGGTGTGAGCATGTTTGAGTGTTCCCCCTGTTATTAAGAAACATTATTTAAAAGAGGATCAAACGTTTTCTTGTTCAAATATACTGGAAAAAGTCTGCAATTGCTATTGGATTGTTTTTTTCACACGACATTGGCTGTGTTTGATGACCTTTTCAGTGGACAGTACAGCCGGTTTCAGGCCTTTTTTTTCTTTTTTGAATCAAAGAATATGCCATGATAAACCCCTCAACAGGTTTTCACATTAAATCTTTGTCACAAGCTTATATGAGCAAGCAGCGCAAACATCGCTGAACATGAACCCTACATGGTTGTCTTTACAATTTGCTAATGATATTGTTTTAAATTGCGATTTTGATTTGAATCATCCCTACATCCTAGTGTACAATATGATGGCGCATGTCACTGTATATTTTCCTGCTTTTACAACCAGCATGGCCACTTTCTACCTTGTACTTTGTTGTAGAACAATCATGTTCTGTTGTTTTAATCCAACATTGGACTGACAGATTTAACCATTAGCATTGCCCGTTGCATCACTTCCAAAGGGTAGAAAACGACATCTCTTGGGTTGGCAAACAAAACAAATCATGACTGAGTGTTCCTCGCTCTTGGTTGCCCTTTTAGGAATATCCAACTCTGACCACATTCTTCGCTGGAGAGATCATCAGCAGGAAACGGCCGTTTCTCACTCGGAAATGGGATGCAGATGAGGATGTGGATCGTAAGCACTGGGTAAGATGAAACCTTGTTCATTCATAATCTACGAAAGTGCTCCACAGCCGGCTGGTTCTCTGTGATGTAATCCAGTTTACTTTCTGTCCAAAGGGCAAGTTTCAGGCCTTCTACCAGTACGCAAAGACATTCAACTCTGATGATTTTGACTATGAAGATCTGAAGAACTCCGACTATATTTTCATGAGGTGGAAGGTAAGAAGCTACCAAAATCGAGCTTGACCATCCAGTGTGTTGTATTAAGTCACCTCTGAACTGCATTTCTCACGCTGCCCGTCCCTCTCAGGAGCAGTTTCTGGTCCCTGACCACACAATCAAAGACATCAGCGGCGCTTCCTTTGCTGGATTCTACTACATTTGCTTCCAGAAATCCACAGCAACAATTGAGGGCTACTACTACCACCGGAGCTCTGAATGGTAACGCAGCACCACACAAGTTACTGTGACATAAAGTTAGGTCGTTTTTAGAAACATTAGCAAGTGGACTTGCTATTGAAAAGTTGCTGGATCAAATCCTAGACCAGCTGCAAAATCTGGGCAGGAAAAGTCATTAAGAGACACAGTTTCTAGGTTTCTGCAGCTTTTGTCAAGGTGCCCTTTCTTCCACATTGCTCCTTGGGAGCTCAGATAATTAGTAGATGAATGTGGCTTTTTCAAACAGTTCCAGGTTAAAATGTGTAACTTTATATGGATGCAGCAGAGCGGTCCAACCCGCAGTTTGTTGCATTTGATTTATGTGGTCGTACTGCCTGGTTATAAGCAAACTCAGCCCTGCCTGCACTCCATCTTTAGTGTTTTCATTTTTATTTGACATTCTTTGGCATTTCTTTCAACTCCCTCCGCACATAAAGGTTTGGCTATTGTTGCAGAAGCCCTGTGATTTTTATTCCATCCCATTTTCATTTCAGTTTTCTATTCCATTTTGTCTGTCCAAAGGCTTGGAAGCAGTTTTTGCTGCCTTCTTGGACTGCGTTTTTATTTTATGCCATTTTTCAAAAGTGCAAAACGAGAAAACAGTCAACACTTGTGTCACATTTATTACGCAAATCAGAATTGTGAGCAACAAAAACATGAAGAAAAATGTGACTTACCGTCACGTCATTTTTCTCATCAGTAAATGTCGACTTTCAGATGCCAATATTCATCCTATTTTCAATCTTTTTTTTTCAAGCCTTTCATTTTGGGTCTGTTTTTGACATACTGGACCACCGTTCTGTTGGAAGGACTGAGAACAGCAAATGAGTTACTGTTAATATGATAGATGTTGTTCAAACTTAGTTGTTTCCTGGAAAAATAATTAAAGCATGTTGTTGAAGCAGTGTGTCAGAGAGGCCAAAGTGCTTTATTTTTATTACTATTATCCAGTGAAAACCACCACATATCTCCAAATTCTAGGTTTAGATTTTTTTCCTGATGAACTGAAGGCATTTCTTTGTAGTTTGGAGAAAAAAAACAAAAAACTGCTATGCTTCTCCCTCAAGTCGTTATCTTTACGATTTCCATTCCCATTGAATTGGCAACGCCCAGTATAGCAGTTCCTGTGGTTCCTTCGCTATGGAAGACTCGTGTTTGGCCTGTTGAATGTTTTTAATGTGAAGGAGCGGCAGTGAGATGTCCCATTTGCAACCTCATGCAGCTGCAATACGATGTAAACAGAGTGATCCGTAAATGGTGAGGCTAATCGTGAGAGGATAAATTTATGCTGCGCTGCATTCTTGCATTGTTTTCCTGTGAATATGGTGTGTGCTTGAAGGCAGTTTTAATTTTTGTGTGGGAATGGCAGACTCCCATCACAAAGTAGAACCTACCTGAATGTAAATGCATTATTAGTTTAATTAAAATAAAAAGGTATTTGATTAATAATGGATTATATCATGAAGAAAAATAAGCCACATAAACCCGTGGGATTATCTGGAGAAAAAACAAAGCTGAAAATAGTGGTTGTTTTCCTCAACTTGCTGATGATGCATTGTTTTCACCAGACATCTTGCAGCTTATAAGCCTCGATGAATAAACAAACTTTCCAAGGCATCATATACGTGTTTCTCCAGATTAGTGTTTCTTAAGCCAGGGAGCGTGTGACTCACACATGACAGGTAGAGTTTTCCTACTGTTGTGTGTTTTAGTCACGCTAAGCTGCCGTGATGTTTGTGTTTTTCTAAAAAGTTATCCATTTTAATCACAGCATTCGCCTCCCTGCATGCAAATGTTCCACCAAAACAATTCGCCCCGCCGCTATTTTAGGTCAACACTGTTGCCGCATCCTGTTCTAAGCTCGGCCTATGATGGCTGTGATTGGTTCATAGAAACGCAATGATGCCAGATTTCCCCCCCCCCCCAGAGCAGAATGAGGTGCGGTCAGACCGTTCTACACACTGTTTGCTGTGTCAGCACTAATGAATGGTCTGGTTATGCAAGAATAACCTGAAGCACTAATGAAGCTTCGAAAAGACGGGCGGTCAAAACAAAGTACAATTAGATTGCTATAGATTGTAAAATCAATGACACAAGAGTGAAGCTAAACTCCAAGCCACAGAGATTAAAGAAGAAAGATAAAGACAAACCGATTTCTCTGAAGCCTTCAGCACAGTTAAGGTGCAGAGGACGGGGGATGAACAAGCATAGGTTAGCCGTGGCTAGCTCTGCTACTTGGCATCTGTTACATGTCATTACAGTTTGTTGCAGTTAAAACTGGTGATGCAC
>NW_007578016.1:113527-117799 GCF_000690725.1 Stegastes partitus | reverse complement strand
GGTGCTAACCACCGCTCCACCTTGCAGCCAAAAGTAAAACATATTTAAACACATTTAACCAGAACCATTTAGGTAAAAACATCTGTGAAATAGCAGCAATATCAAACATAGAGACGAAGGCACTAATGTTAGACAATCAGCGGTTTTTCACATTTTCTAAATTTGTTCATCGGACCGATACCGATATATCGGAAAAAAACACTAACATCAGCCGATACCGATGTGGTCGCCGATATATCGTGCATCCCTAGTGAAAACCCTACATTTTGCCCCGTCACCCCTATTTCTTCATTTCTACCACATACCTGGAGCTTCTACTGTGTCCATATTTTAACCTTCTGTGTTGTTGCTCCGTAGGTACCAGTCTTTAAACCTCACCCACGTTCCCGAGCACAGTGCAGCCATCTATGAGTTCCGGTGACCCTGGCCGGCATTGTGGATCTTTCTTTTGTTGGACAAAGACTTGAGTCAAAGCAGAGGTCTGCAGATGCTACTGAAAAGGAAGAGGAGACTGACGTGGGATGAGAATTTGGGTTTCGGACAAGTACAAACTCTTACACGTTCTCAATAAGTGGATGGACAGCTGGTTGATGAGTACACGGGATATAGGACAAATGAATGTATGTGTGGATGAGATGGAAAGGAATAAAGTGCAGTTGTCGCGCTCCCTGGCTGGAGCTTGTAAAGTCAGAACCAGCAGCAAAGACTGGGTGTGGTTCGTATAGTGTTCCCCCTTCTTCATTTGTTTCCCCGTCTGGTTTTTAAAACGCTTGGCACAGTATCTCGAGACACTTTATAAGCTGCGTTGGGAATCCCCCCCCTTCTCGTTTTTGCAACTAGAAACATTTCCAGCTTTCATCCAGCCGATGCAGGAATGAGCAGCATAGACGCATTCAAGTACCATTGGACAAGGATTCCTCCGAGGAGCCCGCTTTTTATAAACACAATCTCTAAGGAAGCAACTCGCTGAGTCCGCGTGGAGGAAACAGCAAGAGAGAAGTTTGGGTTCAGGATTAGAGCTCTTCAGGTTTTAGGATTGGAGCTTTAATAAGCTAGAGTGACAGTATTTTTAAGATAAGCTGGTTCTTCGTTTGCCTGCCAAGAGTATATTTTGTTATTTTACTCCAGACGATGGACACTGAGCGGCACTTTTGGAGAGCGACACACGAAACAAGCTTTTCCCCTCTGTGTTCATAAAACCGCTTGGGAGATTATTATCGCATAGGATTGCTGTGGATCTTGTTCTGTTGAGTTACATTTGCACAAAGATGGACTGTATGTTACTAAAATGCTTGCCGTTAGGATTTTACACTCACATCCAAGTACACAAGCTTCAAGGTGGCAGGTCAAGCTTCTTTTTTTTTTTCTTTTTTTTCTTTTTTTGGTCTACTTTTCAAGGGTTTTACTGTGTGGAGGGCGTAGAGCCAAAACAATCCCATAAAAGTATTAAAAAAGAGAGTATTTTTTACCCCGACCTCTGCATTAAACAAAGAGCTTTTTACTCCTCATGTGTCATTTTAAATTAAGATCCCCACCTGTCCTACATTTTACGTCTCCTCGACTATGCAACACTTTCAACATAGCACTCTCCAAACAGAAGACCCTGAGTTTTCAGAGGCAAAATTTTATTCTATCCTTATAGTATATTAAAAATAAAAAAAAGATCTATCTTCATCAAAGAAAGTATTTTTGTTAAATTGTCTATTGCAACACTCTCCTCCCTGAAATCATGTCCCTCCCTTTCCATGTGATGGTGCCATCTTTTTAAAGCTTATCAGAGTTGTATTATAACACATCCGAAGTGTGTTTGTTTTGAGAATAAGACTGGATTTGATTGATGGTGTGACTGTAAAGAGTGGATTATGGATTTTAAAAAATCATATCAAAACATCCTTCACTGTGTCTCGCTTGTTTGACCTCTTCAACACATTCATGTTTTAAAGGTTTTTAATTTTTAAATTTTAAAAACTGAAACAAACCGTTCCATCACGATTATTTGCCAGCTGTGATTATTTCCTCCAGTGATACAATTGTATGCTGGAGAGCCACAATGCTGCTTCCTTCATTTTTACCCTGCGCTGCCCTCTTGTGTGCTTAAACCGTTTGTGCAGTCGACAGATGAAGCATATGAAAGCAGTGGTAAGAACTGAATATATGCAGAAAACATGCACCGACATGGCTTGTTGTTTGTTCCTTTTCCATGTAATGCAGGATTTTGTATTTCCAGGCTAAAAGTAAGCCTTATCGGATGACTACCCACAACTTTTAAGCGTAACCGGGCCACACAGACTAAAGGTAGTGAGTCTGTGTTACTTTATTGAACAGAAATATATACATTTTCCTGTTATTGTGGGCCATTTAAAGAGCAAAAAAGTCTGGTAATGCTAAAATAATGGAAGCCCAAATAACAAAACAGGTGAATGAAATAATTTTCTTTTTTATTTTTCACTTCTTTTTATTTTTACACTGGTGAGTTTCCTTTGGCACTGGCTAAAACTTCTAAAACTGCTTTTTTTTAACTTCACTACATTTATATAACAGCTTTATTTCCTTTTGACTTGATGGCATGTCAAGACTTAAATATATATATTTATTATTTAAAGTACTCAATTACACAATTACTGCTAAAAGAAAAAAAATAAATAGTTGATTCGTTAGTTAGTTGACTGACAGAACATTATTTGGCAGCCATCTTGCTAATCCTTAGTCTTTTCTCACAGAAAAGAAGTCATGGTTCCAGCTCCATAAATATGAAGGTTTACTTCTTTCCTTCATAATTTCAGCATTGTGAAGGCGTCACTATGGCCACTGTGGGGTTTGTTACAGCATTTCTCACTATTTTCAGTTTTAGTTTCATCAGACCACAGGACACGTCTCCAACAATGAAGCTCTTTGTCCCTGTGTGCATTTACAAACTGTAATCTGGCTTTTTAATGTTGCTTTTAGAGTAACGTCTTCTTCCTCTCTGAGTATCCTTTCAGCCCATGTCGGTACAGAACTGGTTTCACTGTGGATAATGACTCTCTGACCAGCTTCAGCTTCATCTTCACAAGGTCTTTTGCTTTTGTTCTGGGGTTGATTCACACATTTCGCACCAAAACATTTCATCTCTGGGACACAGAACCCGTCTCCTTCCTGAGCGCTATGATGGCTGGACATTCACATGGTTCCCATACTTGTGTATAGTTGTTTGAACAGATGAAGCTTCAGGCGTCTGGAAGTTGTACCCAAGGATGAACCAGACTTGTGGAGGTCCACAATTCTCTTCCTGATATCTTGGTTTATTTCTGTAGACTTTCCCATGTTGTCACAAAAGGAAGCAGTGTGTTTGAGGTGTGCCTTATAGTCCATCCACAGGTGTGCCTCCAATTAACTCACATGTTGTTAATTAACTGATCAGAAGCTTCCAAAGCCATGACATCATCATCTGGGCTTTCCAAAATAGTTTGAAGGTATAGTAATCTAAGTGTATATAAACGTCTGACTTTAAAGAAAGTAGTAAAAAATTCTCTAAAAAATTCTTTCTCTTATTATTCTGGCATTTAGCAAATACAAATAATTTCTGTAATCCTAACTGACCTAAAACAGGAAAAGTTTAGTCTGATTTAATGTCAGACAGTAAGAAAAAAAAGGTTTTATGTCTTTTTATACAGCGTATGTAAGCTTCTGGTTTCACCTGTATGTGTTCTACATGTACAGTTTTCACTATGTTCCTTGCAGCCTGGTGGAAATAATGCAGACCATCACTGTGTCAACCTCAGAAACTGTACAATTATCAAGACAGAAGGGACTTTCAGGAAATGTAAAACTATAAAAATTAACTTAGAAATTTAGCAAAAACATAAATGAGAGTGAAATCAACAGGTTTGCTATCGTCAAGTTCGTTCCACTCTTTGGGCAAAAATGCAGTGTGGCCTGAAGGTGGCAGCAGAGAGAAGTGTTACCATCTAAAACGGGCTCAGCCAATCAAGTCATACTCAAAATTCTGGGAAACTGGCAGCTGCCAAACAGGTTAACAGTTCATTTCACATCACCACATGTGACGCTGGTGCACTTGCACTGAGTTTCCTCTAATAACACGTCTGGCACACATACCATCGTGGCGGTTAATATGCCACATGTCTTTTATGATGTTTTCTTTGGCACAAGGTTTGCTGCTTCCTTTCCAGAAGTGTCACTAACAACAGACAAAGTAAAAAAAACACAGCACACAGGAGATGCCAGTATTTCAGAAATGCTGTGGCACAGTTTGGAAATCACACTAACAGAAAT